>NW_028115092.1:0-10000 GCF_964273445.1 Streptopelia decaocto
AGACTCCTCGCCTCACCGCTGCCTCCCTGCAGGTTCTTCTGATCGATGCAGTCTGGTTTGGAGTCGTTGTTGTTATAGAGCGTTTTTGGTGCTGTTGATGTGTTGTCTATAACGTTCTGAGGTGTCTGTCTGCGCACGTGCACCTTTGGCTAGGAGCTGCTCTGCCCGGAGGCGTGGAGTCAGGGGTGGGTGGACGGAGCTCTAGGGGTGCACGGTTGATCTGTTGACGTGTTAAACTGCGCAGGCCAAGGTGGTGCAGTCATCTGGGATGGAGTAGCTGTGGGCAGGGGAGCGGACTGTCCCTTCCGCAGTGTTTTAGAGACTCAATTAGAGCTTCTGGTGGGATTCCTAAACAGAAAGCAGACCTGTGGGACGGTCAAGCTGTTGATGATCATCTGGGTGACTTGTTGAATACCTTGATTTCAGGTGCAGAGGGACGACTTGGCCTGGAAGAGCGACGGAGGAGGCGAGCCGCGCGCCATAAGCAGGTGGGTCGTTGCGTGGCGCCAGAGGGAAGCTGTGCCGTGTGGCTCTCGCTGAGCTTGGTCGTTTCTCTGTTTCCTAGGTGTTCCTGCAGACGCTGAAGAGGAACCCGGCGATGCTGGAAGATCCCAGTCAGCGCACGTGGCGTTTTCATCCGTTGAAGATGGATTCGGTCTCTTGGCCCTCTGAAAGCTAAGTGGAGGCTGGGGGGCTGGGAACGGGCTGGGAATCACAGGGATGGGGGTAAAGTTCTGGTAAGGGAAAGGGCCGTCCAGGAACAGTCCCCTTTGGGCAGGTTAAGGGACCAGGGAATTTCACAGTGCGACACCAGCGTGTGCCGGGCAGGGCAGCTCCAGCCTGTGTCTGCGTTGTGGTGTAGCTCGGGAAGCCTGCCTTGCGCCTGTCAGACGATCCTGGGGTCTCGTTGTGCTCAAGGGGCACAACGTGCATCTCGGGTGCCATCCCGGGATCTGGAACGCCGGTGCCAATTGGCTTGGTGCCAATTGGGTCCTGGATTCTTGTGTCATCAGCCAAAAGTGTGGATGGTGTTTGCATTTCGGATGTTTCCGGTCAGTTGTGATTTATGGTGTTGTTCTGGGCTGCATCATCAGCAGCTCTGCTCTCTACCTATCCAGTCTAAGGGACTGGCACTTCAAGATGCTGGGAAGAAGTTCTTAGTCTTGCAGCAGCCTCGTGTGTTTGCGCCAGCGCCGCCGTCTCTGTGTGTTTGCGCCAGCGCCGCCGTGTCAGTGTGTATGCGCCAGCGCCGCCGTCTCATAAGGGGCCGTGATGTTCGGCTCTTATTTTTTTCTGGGGTTGCAGTAGAGAGTCCTCGCCTCACCGCTGCCTCCCTGCAGGTTCTTTTGATCGATGCAGTCTCTGGTTTGGAGTCGTTGTTGTTATAGAGCGTTTTTGGTGCTGTTGATGTGTTGTCGATCATGTTCTGAGGTGCGTCTGTGTGCGCACGTGCGCATTTGGCTGGAGCTGCTCTGCCCGGAGGCGTGGAGTCAGGGGTGGGTGGACGGAGCTCTAGGGGTGCACGGTTGATCTGTTGACGTGTTAAACTGCGCAGGCCAAGGTGGTGCAGTCATCTGGGATGGAGTAGCTGTGGGCAGGGGAGCGGACTGTCCCTTCTGCAGTGTTTTAGAGACTCAATTAGAGCTTCTGGTGGGATTCCTAAACAGAAAGCAGACCTGTGGGATGGTCAAGCTGTTGATGATCATCTGGGTGACTTGTTGAATACCTTGATTTCAGGTGCAGAGGGACAACTTGGCCTGGAAGAGCGACGGAGGAGGCGAGCCGTGCGCCATAAGCAGGTGGGTTGTTACGTGGCACCAGAGGGAAGCTGTGCCGTGTGGCTCTCGCTGAGCTTGGTCGTTTCTCTGTTTCCTAGGGGTTCCTGTAGACATTGAAGAGGAACCCGGCGATGCTGGAAGATCCCCGTTAGCACACGTGGCGTTTTCATCTGTTGAAGATGGATTCAGTCTCTTGGCCCTCTGAAAGCTAAGTGGAGGCACGGGTGCTGGGAAGGGGCTGGGAATCACAGGGATGGGGTAAAGTTCTGGTAAGGGAAAGGGCCGTCCAGGAACAGTCCCCTTTGGGCAGGTTAAGGGACCAGGGAACTTTACAGAGCGACGCCAGCGTGTGCCGGGCAGGGCAGCTCCAGCCTGTCTGCGTTGTGTAGCTCGGGAAGCCTGCCTTGCGCCTGTCAGACGATCCTGGGGTCTCGTTGTGCTCAAGGGGCACAACGTGCATCTCGGGTGCCATCCCGGGATCTGGATGCCAGTGCCAATTGGCTTGGTGCCAATTGGGTCCTGGATTCTTGTGTCATCAGCCAAAAGTGTGGATGGTGTTTGCATTTCGGATGTTTCCGGTCAGTTGTGATTTATGGTGTTGTTCTGGGCTGCATCATCAGCAGCTCTGCTCTCTACCCATCCAGTCTAAGGGACTGGCACTTCAAGATGCTGGGAAGAAGTTCTTAGTCTTGCCGCCGTCTCTGTGTGTTTGCGCCAGCGCCGCCGTCTCATAAGAGGCCGTGATGTTCGGCTCTTATTTTTTTCTGGGGCTGCAGTAGAGACTCCTCGCCTCACCGCTGCCTCCCTGCAGGTTCTTTTGATCGATGCAGTCTCTGGTTTGGAGTCGTTGTTGTTATAGAGCGTTTTTGGTGCTGTTGATGTGTTGTCGATCATGTTCTGAGGTGTGTCTGTGTGCGCACGTGCACCTTTGGCTGGAGCTGCTCTGCTCGGAGGCGTGGAGTCAGGGGTGGGTGGACGGAGCTCTAGGGGTGCACGGTTGATCTGTGGACGTGTTAAACTGCGCAGGCCAAGGTGGTGCAGTCATCTGGGATGGAGTAGCTGTGGGCAGGGGAGCGGACTGTCCCTTCTGCAGTGTTTTAGAGACTCAATTCGAGCTTCTGGTGGGATTCCTAAACAGAAAGCAGACCTGTGGGATGGTCAAGCTGTTGATGATCATCTGGGTGACTTGTTGAATAACTTGATTTCAGGTGCGGAGAGACAACCTGGCACAGAAGGGGCGACGCAGGAGGCGAGCCGTGCGCCGTAAGCAGGTGGGTCATTGCGTGTTGTCAGTGGGAAGATGTGCCTTGTGCCTTTATACTGTGTGCTCGCTCTGCTTAGTGAGGTTGTGTTTTCTCGTGTTGCTGTAGATGTTCAGGAGGAACCTGGCAATGCTGGAATATCCCCGTCAGCGCACGTGGCGTTTTCATCCGTTGAAGATGGATTCGGTCTCTTGGCCTTCTGAAAGCTAAGTGGAGGCTGGGGGGCTGGGAAGGGGCTGGGAACTGCAGGGAGGGGGGTGAAGTTCTGTTCGGGGCAAGGGCTACCCAGGAACAGTCCCCTTTGGGCAGGTGAAGGGCCCGGGGACCTTTCCAGTGTGATGCCAGCGTGTGCCGGGCAGGGCAGCTCCAGCCTGTGTCTGTGTTGTGGTGTAGTTCGGGTAGCCTGCCTTGCGCTTGTCAGATGATCCTGGGCTCTTGTTGCGTTCGAGGGACATGAAAGGCGTCTCGGGTGCCGTCCCAGGATCTGGAATGCCGGTGCTGATTGGCGTAGCGCCAATTGGGTGCTGGTTTTCCCATATCAGCAGCTGAAAGTGTGGCAGGTCATTGTGTTTTGGATGTTTCTGGTCAGTTGGTGTTGTTGAGGGCTGCGTCGGCAGCTCTGCTCTCTACCCATCCAGTCTCAGGGACTGGCACTTCTTCCCAGCATCTTGAAGTTTTTAAGCCGTTCCGCCGTCTCTGTGTGTGTTTGCGCCAGCGCCGCCGTCTCTGTGTGTGTTTGCGCCAGCGCCGCCGTCTCTGTGTGTGTTTGCGCCAGCGCCGCCGTCTCATAAGGGGCCCTGACTTTCAGCTCCTTTGTTTTCTGGGGTCGCAGTGGAGGCTCCTTGCCGCACCAGTGCCTCCCCGCAGGTTATTTTGATCAATGTGTGTCTGGTTTGGAGTTGTTCTCATCGTTGGGAGTTGTTGGTGCCGTTGCCATCGTGTGGTCCATAACATGCTGTGGAGCGTCTGTCTGCGCACGTGCGCATTTGGCTCGAGCTGCTCTGCCCGGACATGTGGAGTCAGGGGCGGGTGGGCGGAGGTCTGGGAGTCCCCAGTTAATCTGCTGACGTGTTAAATTGCGTAGGCAGAGGTTGTGCAGTCATGTGGGATGGAGTAGCTGTGGGCAGGGGAGTCGATAGTCCTTTCAGTGGTGTTTTGCAGTTGTTACTAAGAACATTGTTCACTAGTGTTTTCTGTAGTGTGCTGTTTTTTCAGTGATGAAGCGTGTTTTAATGACATCTTTTTTTTTTCTTTCCTTTGCAGGTGATCACATTGTCAAATTGGGTCACTTACTTATAAAAAGGCATTTTGTTAGGCTATGTAACACTCAGTTATAGCCTTTTTTCATGGTAACCAAAGCAGCTACAGACTCTGATCAACACTTGTGAGATAAGGCCCGCTTTACACCTTTTTGAAGAAATAGGCTTCTTTCAGTGAAAACGCCACAGTCAAGGCTGGAAGGAAGCTCCTACGGACCGTAAACAAAATCTACAGCTGCGCGGAGCCAAGTCCGGTCCGAGGTCAGCGCAAAGGATCCACGAGAAGCAAGAAGACCACAGACTCAGCTATTGCTATTGGCCCGAATCACAGTGTAGAGGGGTGGGTGAATAGTTTGTAAGGGTATCAATACCCAGGGATTTCTATGCTTGGCTGGGACTTAAGCAGAAGCAGCAGCTCCAGTCAGCCTTCCCGCCGTACTGTTCTGTTTGGTTAGTTATTTACACGGTTTTTGCCTGAGTTTGCCCCAATAGATCAAGGATTTAGACCCCAACCCACCCGTCCCCACACCCCCGGAAGGGAGGTAGGGACGTCGAGGTGTAGAGCGATGCAATTCTGAAATTCAGGCTGAGCGATATAAGGAATGAGGTGTACACGTACAATCCTTTGGCTGTATGTAAATATAATATCTTAGGTGTTTCCCCTGTCCCCTGCGAGTCCAGGAGCCAAACCGTAGATCCGGTGCGGGGCTAAGTTCGGATCCAGCCGCACCTAGACTCCCCTCTTGGAGGAGTTTAGAAAGCAAGGGGGTCCATTCGAACCTCACGACTCAACGGAAAGGCCTCCCTGTAGCCTTTGGCATCTCCCGTCCATGTAGAAATCAATGTGAATGAAGTTCCAGCTGATTTTGTTCGGCATATTTTGTCCACTTAGCAAGCAATAGCGTCCCTCACCATCACATTCCACGACGTCACGATCGGGAAGCCGTGGAAGAATAGGTCACCGTGGTCAAGAACTATATGAAGGATGGCAAGGGAATTAAGTGCAAACTGGTTTCCTTTCCTGACAATTAGCTCGAGGCAGGTACTTGAAAGGGTCGGTGCGGTAGATGACGCGCAGCACGTTGGGATAGCGTGAAACCTCGAGCGAATGTAGCTTGGGGTTTTACGTTTTTTTTCCTTGGACGTTCAAATTTTTTTCCTTTTCAGGTAAATTCCAAAGGTAAAGAATAGAAAAAGCCCCAGCTGGAGGGTTTTACCCCCCCCGTCCAGGTTTTTTCCCCCGGTCCCGGCGGCTCCACGAGGCGACATTAATCCCCAATATACGGACTCGTGTCTGGATGGGACCGGGGTTTAGCTGGGCGGGGTGAGTTTGAGGGCGCCAGGAACGGCGTTTCCGAGGGGCGGCGCGGAGACGGGGCGAAGGCCCAGGGGGAGAAGGGCAGAGAATGTGTGCGGTGGTGTCGGTAGGCGAATGAGTGGTGTGTTAATGTTGTGTGATGTGGTAATATTGTGTTTTGGGGTTGTAGTTATTTGTTCTGGCAGGTTAATGGTTTTTCCCTTTCAGCTCAATTTAAACTTTAAAATAGAATAAAAAAACCCCAGCTGGGGGATTTTTTTTTTTCCCCCGGCTGGGTTTTTTTTTTCCCCGGTCCCGGCCGCTCTGCGAGGCGACGTTCGTCGCCAAGGTTCGGACGTGGGCGCCCGTCGGGCCGGGGTTTTGGCAGGCAGGGAGCGTTTAGAGGCTCCCGGGAACGGCGTTCCCGAGGGGCGACGCAGATGCAGGGTGAGGGCACGAGCTGGGAGAATGGCTGCCGGGAGAGCACGTGGTGGGTTAGGTGTCTGAGTGAGTGGTGCGGCTTGGCTGTGTGATCTGGTATGAATGTGTTTTGGGGTTGTGGGTTTTTGTCATTGCAGGTTAATGTTTTTTTCTTTTCAGCTCAATTTAAACTTTAAAATAGAATAAAAAAACCCCAGCTGGGGGATTTTTTTTTTTTTCCCCCAGCTGGGTTTTTTTTTCCCCGGTCCCGGCCGCTCTGCGAGGCGACGTTTGTCGCCAAGGTTTGGACGTGGGCGCCCGTCGGGCCGGGGTTTTGGCAGGCAGGGTCATTTTTGAGGCTCCCGGGAATGGCGTTCCCGAGGGGCCATGGGGAGAAGGGGTCATTGCGCACGGGGAGAATGGCAGAGAATGGCTGCGGTGTGAGTGTGCGGTGGTGTTGGTAGGTGTAGGAGCGGTGTGGTTAGCTGTGTGAGTTGGAATGATTGTGTTTTGGTCCTGTATTTGTTTCTTTGCAGGTTAATGGTTTTTCCCTTTCAGCTCAATCTAAAATAGAATAAAAAAACCCCAGCTGGGGGATTTTTTTTTTTTCCCCCAGCTGGGTTTTTTTTCCCCTGGTCCCGGCCGCTCTGCGAGGCGACGTTTGTCGCCAAGGTTTGGATGCGGGCGGCCGTCGGGCCGGGGTTTTGGCAGGCAGGGAGCGTTTAGAGGCTCCCGGGAACGGCGTTCCCGAGGGGCGACGTGGGGTGGGGGTACGAGCTGGGAGAATGGCTGCAGAGTGAGCACATGGTGGGTTAGGTGTCTGAGCGAGCGGTGTGGCTTGGCTGTGTGATCTGGTATGATTGTGTTTTTGGGTTGTAGGTTTTTTTAATTTACCTGAAAAGGAAAAAAAAAAGAAAAATTAAAATAGATTACAAAAACCCCAGCCAGGGGATTCCCTCCCCACGTGTCCGTCCACCGCCCTCAGCAGCCTGTTCTATCCTAGGTCCACACCGCTCGGTGCAGTCACGTTACCTGACAATGTTCAGATTCAGGTCAGTCTGGGACGGTGGTTTCAGAGGCAGGGTTATCATCGAGGCTCCCAGGAACAGCCTTTCTGGCGACGCCCGTTCCAGATCGCGGCCACGGTCGGTCCTCGTCAGGAGGCCCGTTTAGGGAAAGGTCCCAGGAAGGTGCTTTTGATTGGCTCAGGAGCAGGGTCAGTAAATGGCTGAGGACAGGGACAGGGTTGTGATAGGAGCATGTAATCCTCTGTAATGGGATGTGAGAAAGATGAGTTGGATTTTCTGTGTTGTTATAATTGTACTACCTCAACTGTGTAATCATTGTAATACCTCCAATATGTAGTAAAGGTGCATGTTTGATATTTGGGCCGTCACTTGTGATGAAACAACGTAAAAGAGCTGTAAGGGCGAGGAGTCGGTTCTGCCGCGCGGTGAAACGCACGCGGGAACCGAGAGTCCGTTTAAGGTTCGCCCTTGGGCGAGAAACGCTGTAACGGCCACGCACCTGAAGCGATTGTGTTCTCTGTTGCCTTATGCATTGTGATACATTATGTTTAAAAGCTGTAATAAGGAGGAGTTGTTCAGGTTATGGAAACTGCGACCATGGAACAGTGTAAAGTAAGCATGTTTGTATTCTGTTGGCTTAGATTAAATAAATAGTTGGTTATGATGTTGTAATGTTTGGTTTGAAGAGGTAGGTCCTACCTAAGGGCCACCACAAAGCTAATAAAGCAGACATACCTTTTTGTCGTCCAGCGTCTTTTTTTCGGTTTGAGCAGAGCGACAGCCGGATGTTTGGTGCACGTACCCAAGTTTGAGAGCGTGCGGATCGTGCAGGTGAGCGTGTGCCAGACTTTGTCTGTGTTCTGTGTGTGCGTGCTGGACTTTGTGTGTGTGTGCTGGACTTTGTTGGTGTTGTGTGTGTGTGTCCAGGACTTTGTTTTTGTCTCTGTGTTGTGTGCATGGTGGACTTTGTGTTCTGTTTGAATGCTGGACTTTGTCTCTGTCTTTTGTGTGTGCTGGACTTTGTTTCTGTCTGGGGTGTGTGTGCTGGACTTTGTCTCTGTCTCTGTTTTGTGTGCATGCTGGACTTTGTCTCTGTCTCTGTTTTGTTTGCATGCTGGACTTTGTCTCTGTCTCTGTTTTGTTTGCATGCTGGACTTTGTGTTGTGTGTGTGTCCTGGACTTTGAGTGGAGTGACAGTTCAGGTTCAATGTGGTTGAGTGTGCTGTTATGGTAGAGTTTGTTTTGGATGGCAGGTAGTTAGTTTTAATAGAAACTAACTAAAAGTTATTGTTTTTTTCAGGTGCAGCAGTAGGGCTTTGGATGCTCAAGGGGAGTAAAAAAAAAATAAAAGAATAAAGAAATCAAGTCCTCCCCTTGAGCATCCAAAGCCCTACTGCTGCACCAGACTTATTATTTTTATTATTTTTATTCTTTTTATATACACAAATATACATACACCATATGGGCCCCACAAATTAAAGTTTGCATGGACAGGGGAGTACTCCCTAATTAATCACCAAAACAAATCACAATATTAATTAGGGACTACTACCCTGTCCATGCAAATAAAACACTAATTATGCAAATGAGCTCATTAAATATGCAAATTAGGCAAAACATTTTTTTTTGCACACACCCTACATAACCACCACAAAAAACAAGCACATAAGAACAAACAACACAATAAAAATACCACAATAACCTCCAAGAAATGCACAACAATACACAACATATACAAATTATCTACAAATAAAAAAAAACCACAACACTAACATATACAAAAACAAATATCCATAAAACATGACCAATTCAACAAATACAACTACAGAACCATGCACTACAACAACCAAGGCACTCCACTGCAACATCACCATCACACAGCTCAAACAACACCTGGCAAATAACTACACATACAATAACATCTCAGACTACAAATCAAAAAAATAAACACCACAACACTACCACAAAAAACATGTACAACTCACATACACACAAAGACAAAGAACTACACTCCACTCTAACCAATAACACCTCATAACTTACATCTCATCTATAACACCTCTATACAAACTATAACCCAACTTCACACACAAATTAAACTATAGAAAAGCAAACACAACCACATCAACAACATCACTAACAATATCAGTAACACAAACATCAACACTAAATCATACACATACACTCAAAACTAAAAAGAAACACATTTCACTCGATCCATAATTTCATTGCAGAGACATTCAAGCACAACAACAAACTACTAACAAATAACAATTCATGCAAACAGCTTATGACACTCACTAACACTTCAAAATTGAAAAGTGAAACCACAGACAAATATATTAACACTCAGGTACCACACACACACACACACTAAACAACTGTCACCAACTAACAACTCAAGTTTAAACTGTTCAATCTACAAACAAAGCTAACAGTTTACAGTATCACATTACACTTACAAAATTACATTAAAGTACCAGGGCACATTATCACAATACAGCACCACATGACACTGCCAGATAAAGGTATCACACTACAGTGACAAGACCAACTAAAGGTGTCACTGCAGAATCACAGATGAGGGTTACAGTTACGCTGTCAGGTGAGGCGTTCGCCATTGGGCGTTCAGCATTCAGCTTGGGGTGAGGGGTGAGGGGTGAGGGGTGAGGGGTGAGGGGTGAGGGGTGAGGGGTGAGGGGTGAGGGTGAGGGTTAGGGTGAGGGTGAGGGTTAGGGGTTAGGGGTTAGGGGTTAGGGTTAGGGTTAGGGTTAGGGTTAGGGTTAGGGTTGGGGTTAGGGGGTTAGGGTTAGGGTGAGGGTTAGGGTGAGGGTGAGGGTGAGGGTGAGGGTGAGGGTTAGGGTTAGGGTTAGGGTTAGGGTTAGGGTTAGGGTTAGGGGTTAGGGGTTAGGGGTTAGGGGTTAGGGTTAGGGTTAGGGTTAGGGTTAGGGTTAGG
>NW_028115091.1:0-57062 GCF_964273445.1 Streptopelia decaocto
TGAAATTTTCAAAGTCCCTTATTTTCCAATTTTTGTCCCAATTCTTCCCATTCCCATTGAAACTTTTCAAATCCCTCTCAAAGTTGTTGAAATTCTCTTGAAGCTTTTAAAATTCTCTCTAGAATTTTCAAAATCCATGTCCACATGTTTACAATTTCACGTCAAAAAATGGCTAAAATTCCAGTTGAAATTTTTTCAAAGTCCCCTTAAAAATTTTCCAATTTTTGTCCCATTCTTCCATTCCCATTGAAACTTTTCAAATCCCTCTCAAAATTGTTGAAATTCTGTTGAAGCTTTTAAAATTCTCTCTAGAATTTTCAAAATCCATGTCCACATGTTTACAATTTCATGTCAAAAAATGGCTAAAATTCCAGTTGAAATTTTTACAAAGTCCCTTAAAAATTTTCCAATTTTTGTCCCAATTCTTCCCATTCCCATTGAAACTTTTCAAATCCCTCTCAAAATTGTTGGAATTCTGTTGAAGCTTTTAAAATTCTCTCTAGAATTTTCAAAATCCATGTCCACATGTTTACAATTTCACATAAAAAAATTGCTAAAATTCCAGTTGAAATTTTTTCAAAGTCCCTTAAAAATTTTCCAATTTCTGTCCCAATTCTTCCCATTCCCATTGAAACTTTTCAAATCCCTCTCAAAATTGTTGAAATTCTCTTGAAGCTTTTAAAATTCTCTCTAGAATTTTCAAAATCCATGTCCACATGTTTACAATTTCACATAAAAAAATGGCTAAAATTCCAGTTGAAATTTTTTCAAAGTCCCTTCAAAATTTTCCAATTTTTGTCCCAATTCTTCCCATTCCCATTGAATCTTTTCAAATCCCTTTCAAAATTGTTGAAATTCTGTTGAAACTTTTAAAATTCTCTCTAGAATTTTCAAAATCCATGTCCACATGTTTACAATTTCACATAAAAAAATTGCTAAAATTCCAGTTGAAATTTTTTCAAAGTCCCTTAAAAATTTTCCAATTTTTGTCCCAATTCTTCCCATTCCCATTGAAACTTTTCAAATCCCTCTCAAAATTGTTGAAATTCTGTTGAAGCTTTTAAAATTCTCTCTAGAATTTTCAAAATCCATGTCCACATGTTTACAATTTCACGTCAAAAAATGGCTAAAATTCCAGTTGAAATTTTTTCAAAGTCCCTGAAAATTTTCCAATTTTTGTCCCAATTCTTCCCATTCCCATTGAAACTTTTCAAATCCCTCTCAAAATTGTTGAAATTCTCTTGAAGCTTTTAAAATTCTCTCTAGAATTTTCAAAATCCATGGCCACATGTTTACAATTTCACATAAAAAAATTCTAAAATTCCAGTTGAAATTTTTTCAAAGTCCCTTAATAATTTTCCAATTTTTGTCCCAGTTCTTCCCATTCCCATTGAAACTTTTCAAATCCTCTCCAAATTGTTGAAATTCTCTTGAAGCTTTTAAAATTCTCTCTAGAATTTTCAAAATCCATGGCCACATGTTTACAATTTCACGTCAAAAAATGGCTAAAATTCCAGTTGAAATTTTTTCAAGAGTCCCTTAAAAATTTTCCAATTTTTGTCCCAATTCTTCCCATTCCCATTGAAACTTTTCAAATCCCTCTCAAAATTGTTGAAATTCTCTTGAAGCTTTTAAAATTCTCTCTAGAATTTTCAAAATCCATGTCCACATGTTTACAATTTCACGTAAAAAAATGGCTAAAATTCCAGTTGAAATTTTTTCAAAGTCCCTTAAAAATTTTCCAATTTTTGTCCCAATTCTTCCCATTCCCATTGAAACTTTTCAAATCCCTCTCAAAATTGTTGAAATTCTGTTGAAGCTTTTAAAATTCTCTCTAGAATTTTCAAAATCCATGTCCACATGTTTACAATTTCACGTCAAAAAATTGCTAAATTCCAGTTGAAATTTTTTCAAAGTCCCTTAAAAAATTTCCAATTTTTGTCCCAATTCTTCCCATTCGCATTGAAACTTTTCAAATCCCTCTCAAAATTGTTGAAATTCTGTTGAAGCTTTTAAAATTCTCTCTAGAATTTTCAAAATCCATGGCCACATGTTTACAATTTCACGTAAAAAAATGGCTAAAATTCCAGTTGAAATTTTTTCAAAGTCCCTTAAAAATTTTCCAATTTTTGTCCCAATTCTTCCCATTCCCATTGAAACTTTTAAAATCCCTCTCAAAATTGTTGAAATTCTGTTGAAGCTTTTAAAATTCTCTCTAGAATTTTCAAAATCCATGTCCACATGTTTACAATTTCACGTCAAAAAATTGCTAAAATTCCAGTTGAAATTTTTTCAAAGTCCCTTCAAAATTTTCCAATTTTTGTCCCAATTCTTCCCATTCCCATTGAAACTTTTCAAATCCCTCTCAAAATTGTTGAAATTCTCTTGAAGCTTTTAAAATTCTCTCTAGAATTTTCAAAATCCATGGCCACATGTTTAAAATTTCACATTAAAAAAATGGCTAAAATTCCAGTTGAAATTTTTTCAAAGTCCCTTAAAAATTTCCAATTTTTGTCCCAATTCTTCCCATTCCCATTGAAACTTTTAAAATCCCTCTCAAAATGTTGAAATTCTGTTGAAGCTTTTAAAATTCTCTCTAGAATTTTCAAAATCCATGGCCACATGTTTACAATTTCACATAAAAAAATGGCTAAAATTCCAGTTGAAATTTTTTCAAAGTCCCTTCAAAATTTTCCAATTTTTGTCCCAATTCTTCCCATTCCCATTGAAACTTTTCAAATCCCTTTCAAAATTGTTGAAATTCTGTTGAAGCTTTTAAAATTCTCTCTAGAATTTTCAAAATCCATGTCCACATGTTTACAATTTCACGTCAAAAAATGGCTAAAATGCCAGTTGAAATTTTTTCAAAGTCCCTTAAAAATATTCCAATTTTTGTCCCAATTCTTCCATTCCCATTGAAACTTTTCAAATCCCTCTCAAAATTGTTGAAATTCTCTTGAAGCTTTTAAAATTCTCTCTAGAATTTTCAAAATCCATGTCCACATGTTTACAATTTCACGTCAAAAAATGGCTAAAATTCCAGTTGAAATTTTTTCAAAGTCCCTTAAAAATTTTCCAATTTTTGTCCCAATTCTTCCCATTCCCATTGAAACTTTTCAAATCCCTCTCAAAATTGTTGAAATTCTCTTGAAGCTTTTAAAATTCTCTCTAGAATTTTCAAAATCCATGTCCACATGTTTACAATTTCACATAAAAAAATTCTAAAATTCCAGTTGAAATTTTTCAAAGTCCCTTAATAATTTTCCAATTTTTGTCCCAGTTCTTCCCATTCCCATTGAAACTTTTCAAATCCCTCTCAAAATTGGAGAAATTCTGTTGAAGCTTTTAAAATTCTCTCTAGAATTTTCAAAATCCATGTCCACATGTTTACAATTTCACGTCAAAAAATGGCTAAAATTCCAGTTGAAATTTTTTCAAAGTCCCTTAAAAATTTTCCAATTTTTGTCCCAATTCTTCCCATTCCCATTGAAACTTTTAAAATCCCTCTCAAAATTGTTGAAATTCTGTTGAAGCTTTTAAAATTCTCTCTAGAATTTCAAAATCCATGTCCACATGTTTACAATTTCACGTCAAAAAATTGCTAAAATTCCAGTTGAAATTTTTTCAAAGTCCCTTCAAAATTTTCCAATTTTTGTCCCAATTCTTCCCATTCCCATTGAAACTTTTCAAATCCCTCTCAAAATTGTTGAAATTCTGTTGAAGCTTTTAAAATTCTCTCTAGAATTTTCAAAAATCCATGTCCACATGTTTACAATTTCACGTCAAAAAATGGCTAAAATTCCAGTTGAAATTTTTTCAAAGTCCCTTAAAAAATTTCCAATTTTTGTCCCAATTCTTCCCATTCCCATTGAAACTTTTCAAATCCTCTCAAAATTGTTGAAATTCTCTTGAAGCTTTTAAAATTCTCTCTAGAATTTTCAAAATCCATGTCCACATGTTTACAATTTCACGTAAAAAAAAAGCTAAAATTCCAGTTGAAATTTTTTCAAAAGTCCCTGAAAAATTTTCCAATTTTTGTCCCAATTTCTTCCCATTCCCATTGAAACTTTTCAAATCCCTCTCAAAATTGTTGAAATTCTCTTGAAGCTTTTAAAATTCTCTCTAGAATTTTTCAAAATCCATGTCCACATGTTTACAATTTCACGTCAAAAAATGGCTAAAATTCCAGTTGAAATTTTTTCAAAGTCCCTTCAAAATTTTCCAATTTTTGTCCCAATTCTTCCCATTCCCATTGAAACTTTTCAAATCCCTCTCAAAATTGTTGATATTCTGTTGAAGCTTTTAAAATTCTCTCTAGAATTTTCAAAATCCATGTCCACATGTTTACAATTTCACGTAAAAAAATGGCTAAAATTCCAGTTGAAATTTTTTCAAAGTCCCTTCAAAATTTTCCAATTTTTGTCCCAATTCTTCCCATTCCCATTGAAACTTTTCAAATCCCTCTCAAAATTGTTGAAATTCTGTTGAAGCTTTTAAAATTCTCTCTAGAATTTTCAAAATCCATGTCCACATGTTTACAATTTCACGTAAAAAAATTGCTAAAATTCCAGTTGAAATTTTTACAAAGTCCCTTCAAAATTTTCCAATTTTTGTCCCAATTCTTCCCATTCCCATTGAAACTTTTCAAATCCCTCTCAAAATTGTTGAAATTCTGTTGAAGCTTTTAAAATTCTCTCTAGAATTTTCAAAATCCATGTCCACATGTTTACAATTTCACATAAAAAAATTCTAAAATTCCAGTTGAAATTTTTTCAAAGTCCCTTAAAAATTTTCCAATTTTTGTCCCAATTCTTCCCATTCCCATTGAAACTTTTAAAATCCCTCTCAAAATTGTTGAAATTCTGTTGAAGCTTTTAAAATTCTCTCTAGAATTTTCAAAATCCATGTCCACATGTTTACAATTTCACGTCAAAAAATGGCTAAAATTCCAGTTGAAATTTTTTCAAAGTCCCTTAAAAATTTTCCAATTTTTGTCCCAATTCTTCCCATTCCCATTGAAACTTTTCAAATCCCTCTCAAAATTGTTGAAATTCTCTTGAAGCTTTTAAAATTCTCTCTAGAATTTTCAAAATCCATGTCCACATGTTTACAATTTCACGTAAAAAAATGGCTAAAATTCCAGTTGAAATTTTTTCAAAGTCCCTTAAAAATTTTCCAATTTTTGTCCCAATTCTTCCCATTCCCATTGAAACTTTTAAAATCCCTCTCAAAATTGTTGAAATTCTCTTGAAGCTTTTAAAATTCTCTCTAGAATTTTCAAAATCCATGTCCACATGTTTACAATTTCACGTCAAAAAATTGCTAAAATTCCAGTTGAAATTTTTTCAAAGTCCCTTCAAAATTTTCCAATTTTTGTCCCAATTCTTCCCATTCCCATTGAAACTTTTCAAATCCCTCTCAAAATTGTGGAAATTCTCTTGAAGCTTTTAAAATTCTCTCTAGAATTTTCAAAATCCATGGCCACATGTTTACAATTTCACATAAAAAAATTGCTAAAATTCCAGTTGAAATTTTTTCAAAGTCCCTTAAAAATTTTCCAATTTCTGTCCCAATTCTTCCCATTCCCATTGAAACTTTTCAAATCCCTCTCAAAATTGTTGAAATTCTGTTGAAGCTTTTAAAATTCTCTCTAGAATTTTCAAAATCCATGTCCACATGTTTACAATTTCACATAAAAAAATGGCTAAAATTCCAGTTGAAATTTTTTCAAAGTCCCTTCAAAATTTTCCAATTTTTGTCCCAATTCTTCCCATTCCCATTGAAACTTTTCAAATCCCTTTCAAAATTGTTGAAATTCTCTTGAAGCTTTTAAAATTCTCTCTAGAATTTTCAAAATCCATGTCCACATGTTTACAATTTCACGTAAAAAAATGGCTAAAATTCCAGTTGAAATTTTTTCAAAGTCCCTTAAAAATTTTCCAATTTTTGTCCCAATTCTTCCCATTCCCATTGAAACTTTTCAAATCCCTCTCAAAATTGTGGAAATTCTCTTGAAGCTTTTAAAATTCTCTCTAGAATTTTCAAAATCCATGGCCACATGTTTACAATTTCACGTCAAAAAATGGCTAAAATTCCAGTTGAAATTTTTTCAAAGTCCCTTAAAAATTTTCCAATTTTTGTTCCAATTCTTCCCATTCCCATTGAAACTTTTCAAATCCCTCTCAAAATTGTTGAAATTCTCTTGAAGCTTTTAAAATTCTCTCTAGAATTTTCAAAATCCATGTCCACATGTTTACAATTTCACGTCAAAAAATGGCTAAAATTCCAGTTGAAATTTTTTCAAAGTCCCTTAAAAAATTTCCAATTTTTGTCCCAATTCTTCCCATTCCCATTGAAACTTTTCAAATCCCTCTCAAAACTGTTGAAATTCTCTTGAAGCTTTTAAAATTCTCTCTAGAATTTTCAAAATCCATGGCCACATGTTTACAATTTCACGTCAAAAAATGCTAAAATTCCAGTTGAAATTTTTTCAAAGTCCCTTAAAAATTTTCCAATTTTTGTCCCAATTCTTCCCATTCGCATTGAAACTTTTCAAATCCCTCTCAAAATTGTTGAAATTCTCTTGAAGCTTTTAAAATTCTCTCTAGAATTCTCAAAATCCATGTCCACATGTTTACAATTTCACATAAAAAAATTGCTAAAATTCCAGTTGAAATTTTTTCAAAGTCCCTTAAAAATTTTCCAATTTTTGTCCCAATTCTTCCCATTCCCATTGAAACTTTTCAAATCCCTCTCAAAATTGTTGAAATTCTGTTGAAGCTTCTAAAATTCTCTCTAGAATTTTCAAAATCCATGGCCACATGTTTACAATTTCACATAAAAAAATTGCTAAAATTCCAGTTGAAATTTTTTCAAAGTCCCTTAAAAATTTTCCAATTTTTGTCCCAATTCTTCCCATTCCCATTGAAACTTTTCAAATCCCTCTCAAAATTGTTGAAATTCTCTTGAAGCTTTTAAAATTCTCTCTAGAATTTTCAAAATCCATGTCCACATGTTTACAATTTCACGTCAAAAAATGGCTAAAATTCCAGTTGAAATTTTTTCAAAGTCCCTTAAAAATTTTCCAATTTTTGTCCCAATTCTTCCCATTCCCATTGAAACTTTTCAAATCCCTCTCAAAACTGTTGAAATTCTCTTGAAGCTTTTAAAATTCTCTCTAGAATTTTCAAAATCCATGGCCACATGTTTACAATTTCACGTCAAAAAATGCTAAAATTCCAGTTGAAATTTTTTCAAAGTCCCTTAAAAATTTTCCAATTTTTGTCCCAATTCTTCCCATTCGCATTGAAACTTTTCAAATCCCTCTCAAAATTGTTGAAATTCTCTTGAAGCTTTTAAAATTCTCTCTAGAATTTTCAAAATCCATGTCCACATGTTTACAATTTCATGTAAAAAAAATGCTAAAATTCCAGTTGAAATTTTTTCAAAGTCCCTTAAAAATTTTCCAATTTTTGTCCCAATTCTTACCATTCCCATTGAAACTTTTCAAATCCCTCTCAAAATTGTTGAAATTCTGTTAAAGCTTTTAAAATTCTTTCTAGAATTTTCAAAATCCATGTCCACGTTTACAATTTCACATCAAAAAATTGCTAAAATTCCAGTTGAAATTTTTTCAAAGTCCCTTAAAAATTTTCCAATTTTTGTCCCAATTCTTCCCATTCCCATTGAAACTTTTCAAATCCCTCTCAAAATTGTTGAAATTCTCTTGAAGCTTTTAAAATTCTCTCTAGAATTTTCAAAATCCATGGCCACATGTTTACAATTTCACATAAAAAAATTGCTAAAATTCCAGTTGAAATTTTTTCAGAGTCCCTTAAAAATTTTCCAATTTCTGTCCCAATTCTTCCCATTCCCATTGAAACTTTTCAAATCCCTCTCAAAATTGTAGAAATTCTGTTGAAGCTTTTAAAATTCTCTCTAGAATTTTCAAAATCCATGTCCACATGTTTACAATTTCACATAAAAAAATTGCTAAAATTCCAGTTGAAATTTTTTCAAAGTCCCTTAAAAATTTTCCAATTTTTGTCCCAATTCTTCCCATTCCCATTGAAACTTTTCAAATCCCTCTCAAAATTGTTGAAATTCTCTTGAAGCTTTTAAAATTCTCTCTAGAATTTTCAAAATCCATGTCCACATGTTTACAATTTCACGTAAAAAAATGCTAAAATTCCAGTTGAAATTTTTTCAAAGTCCCTTAAAAATTTTCCAATTTTTGTCCCAATTCTTCCCATTCCCATTGAAACTTTTCAAATCCCTCTCAAAATTGTTGAAATTCTCTTGAAGCTTTTAAAATTCTTTCTAGAATTTTCAAAATCCATGTCCACATGTTTACAATTTCACGTCAAAAAATGGCTAAAATTCCAGTTGAAATTTTTTCAAAGTCCCTTAAAAAATTTCCAATTTTTGTCCCAATTCTTCCCATTCCCATTGAAACTTTTCAAATCCCTCTCAAAATTGTTGAAATTCTCTTGAAGCTTTTAAAATTCTCTCTAGAATTTTCAAAATCCATGGCCACATGTTTACAATTTCACATCAAAAAATGGCTAAAATTCCAGTTGAAATTTTTTCAAAGTCCCTTCAAAATTTTCCAATTTTTGTCCCAATTCTTCCCATTCCCATTGAAACTTTTCAAATCCCTCTCAAAATTGTTGAAATTCTCTTGAAGCTTTTAAAATTCTCTCTAGAATTTTCAAAATCCATGGCCACATGTTTACAATTTCACGTCAAAAAAATGCTAAAATTCCAGTTGAAATTTTTTCAAAGTCCCTTAAAAATTTTCCAATTTTTGTCCCAATTCTTCCCATTCCCATTGAAACTTTTCAAATCCCTCTCAAAATTGTTGAAATTCTCTTGAAGCTTTTAAAATTCTCTCTAGAATTTTCAAAATCCATGTCCACATGTTTACAATTTCACATCAAAAAATGGCTAAAATTCCAGTTGAAATTTTTTCAAAGTCCCTTAAAAATTTTCCAATTTTTGCCCCAATTCTTCCCATTCCCATTGAAACTTTTTAAATCCCTCTCAAAATTGTGGAAATTCTGTTGAAGCTTTTAAAATTCTCTCTAGAATTTTCAAAATCCGTGGCCACATGTTTACAATTTCACGTCAAAAAATGGCTAAAATTCCAGTTGAAATTTTTTCAAAGTCCCTTAAAAATTTTCCAATTTTTGTCCCAATTCTTCCCATTCCCATTGAAACTTTTCAAATCCCTCTCAAAATTGTTGAAATTCTCTTGAAGCTTTTAAAATTCTCTCTAGAATTTTCAAAATCCATGTCCACATGTTTACAATTTCACGTAAAAAAATGCTAAAATTCCAGTTGAAATTTTTTCAAAGTCCCTTAAAAATTTTCCAATTTTTGTCCCAATTCTTCCCATTCCCATTGAAACTTTTCAAATCCCTCTCAAAATTGTTGAAATTCTCTTGAAGCTTTTAAAATTCTTTCTAGAATTTTCAAAATCCATGTCCACATGTTTACAATTTCACGTCAAAAAATGGCTAAAATTCCAGTTGAAATTTTTTCAAAGTCCCTTAAAAAATTTCCAATTTTTGTCCCAATTCTTCCCATTCCCATTGAAACTTTTCAAATCCCTCTCAAAATTGTTGAAATTCTCTTGAAGCTTTTAAAATTCTCTCTAGAATTTTCAAAATCCATGGCCACATGTTTACAATTTCACATCAAAAAATGGCTAAAATTCCAGTTGAAATTTTTTCAAAGTCCCTTCAAAATTTTCCAATTTTTGTCCCAATTCTTCCCATTCCCATTGAAACTTTTCAAATCCCTCTCAAAATTGTTGAAATTCTCTTGAAGCTTTTAAAATTCTCTCTAGAATTTTCAAAATCCATGGCCACATGTTTACAATTTCACGTCAAAAAAATGCTAAAATTCCAGTTGAAATTTTTTCAAAGTCCCTTAAAAATTTTCCAATTTTTGTCCCAATTCTTCCCATTCCCATTGAAACTTTTCAAATCCCTCTCAAAATTGTTGAAATTCTCTTGAAGCTTTTAAAATTCTCTCTAGAATTTTCAAAATCCATGTCCACATGTTTACAATTTCACATCAAAAAATGGCTAAAATTCCAGTTGAAATTTTTTCAAAGTCCCTTAAAAATTTTCCAATTTTTGCCCCAATTCTTCCCATTCCCATTGAAACTTTTTAAATCCCTCTCAAAATTGTGGAAATTCTGTTGAAGCTTTTAAAATTCTCTCTAGAATTTTCAAAATCCGTGGCCACATGTTTACAATTTCACGTCAAAAAATGGCTAAAATTCCAGTTGAAATTTTTTCAAAGTCCCTTAAAAATTTTCCAATTTTTGTCCCAATTCTTCCCATTCCCATTGAAACTTTTCAAATCCCTCTCAAAATTGTTGAAATTCTCTTGAAACTTTTAAAATTCTCTCTAGAATTTTCAAAATCCATGTCCACATGTTTACAATTTCACGTCAAAAAAAGGCTAAAATTCCAGTTGAAATTTTTTCAAAGTCCCTTCAAAATTTTCCAATTTTTGTCCCAATTCTTCCCATTCCCATTGAAACTTTTCAAATCCCTCTCAAAATTGTGGAAATTCTGTTGAAGCTTTTAAAATTCTCTCTAGAATTTTCAAAATCCATGTCCACATATTTACAATTTCACGTCAAAAAATGGCTAAAATGCCAGTTGAAATTTTTTCAAAGTCCCTTAAAAATTTTCCAATTTTTGTCCCAATTCTTCCCATTCCCATTGAAACTTTTCAAATCCCTCTCAAAATTGTTGAAATTCTGTTGAAGTTTTTAAAATTCTCTCTAGAATTTTCAAAATCCATGTCCACATGTTTACAATTTCACGTCAAAAAATGGCTAAAATTCCAGTTGAAATTTTTTCAGAGTCCCTTAAAAATTTTCCAATTTTTGTCCCAATTCTTCCCATTCGCATTGAAACTTTTCAAATCCCTCTCAAAATTGTAGAAATTCTGTTGAAGCTTTTAAAATTCTGTCTAGAATTTTCAAAATCCATGTCCACATGTTTACAATTTCACGTCAAAAAATTGCTAAAATTCCAGTTGAAATTTTTTCAAAGTCCCTTAAAAATTTTCCAATTTTTGTCCCAATTCTTCCCATTCCCATTGAAACTTTTCAAATCCCTCTCAAAATTGTTGAAATTCTGTTGAAGCTTTTAAAATTCTCTCTAGAATTTTCAAAATCCATGTCCACATGTTTACAATTTCACGTAAAAAAAATGCTAAAATTCCAGTTGAAATTTTTTCAAAGTCCCTTAAAAATTTTCCAATTTTTGTCCCAATTCTTCCCATTCCCATTGAAACTTTTCAAATCCCTCTCAAAATTGTTGAAATTCTGTTGAAGCTTTTAAAATTCTCTCTAGAATTTTCAAAATCCATGTCCACATGTTTACAATTTCACGTCAATTAATGGCTAAAATTCCAGTTGAAATTTTTTCAAAGTCCCTTAAAAATTTTCCAATTTTTGTCCCAATTCTTCCCATTCCCATTGAAACTTTTCAAATCCCTCTCAAAATTGTTGAAATTCTCTTGAAGCTTTTAAAATTCTCTCTAGAATTTTCAAAATCCATGGCCACATGTTTACAATTTCACGTCAAAAATGGCTAAAATTCCAGTTGAAATTTTTCAAAGTCCCTTCAAAATTTTCCAATTTTTGTCCCAATTCTTCCCATTCCCATTGAAACTTTTCGAATCCCTCTCAAAATTGTTGAAATCTGTTGAATTTTTTAAAATTCTCTCTAGAATTTTCAAAATCCATGTCCACATGTTTACAATTTCACATAAAAAAATGGCTAAAATTCCAGTTGAAATTTTTTCAAAGTCCCTTCAAAATTTTCCAATTTTTGTCCCAATTCTTCCCATTCCCATTGAAACTTTTCAAATCCCTCTCAAAATTGTTGAAATTCTGTTGAAGCTTTTAAAATTCTCTCTAGAATTTTCAAAATCCATGTCCACATGTTTACAATTTCACGTCAAAAAATGGCTAAAATTCCAGTTGAAATTTTTTCAAAGTCCCTTAAAAATTTTCCAATTTTTGTCCCAATTCTTCCCATTCCCATTGAAACTTTTCAAATCCCTCACAAAATTGTTGAAATTCTGTTGAAGCTTTTAAAATTCTCTCTAGAATTTTCAAAATCCATGGCCACATGTTTACAATTTCACATCAAAAAATTGCTAAAATTCCAGTTGAAATTTTTCAGAGTCCCTTAAAAATTTTCCAATTTTTGTCCCAATTCTTCCCATTCCCATTGAAACTTTTCAAATCCCTCTCAAAATTGTAGAAATTCTGTTGAAGCTTTTAAAATTCTCTCTAGAATTTTCAAAATCCATGTCCACATGTTTACAATTTCACGTCAAAAAATGGCTAAAATTCCAGTTGAAATTTTTTCAAAGTCCCTTAAAAATTTTCCAATTTTTGTCCCAATTCTTCCCATTCCCATTGAAACTTTTCAAATCCCTCTCAAAATTGTGGAAATTCTGTTGAAGCTTTTAAAATTCTCTCTAGAATTTTCAAAATCCATGTCCACATGTTTACAATTTCACGTCAAAAAATGGCTAAAATTCCAGTTGAAATTTTTTCAAAGTCCCTTAAAAATTTTCCAATTTTTGTCCCAATTCTTCCCATTCCCATTGAAACTTTTCAAATCCCTCTCAAAATTGTGGAAATTCTCTTGAAGCTTTTAAAATTCTCTCTAGAATTTTCAAAATCCATGTCCACATGTTTACAATTTCACATAAAAAAAATTGCTAAAATTCCAGTTGAAATTTTTTCAAAGTCCCTTAAAAATTTTCCAATTTTTGTCCCAATTCTTCCCATTCCCATTGAAACTTTTCAAATCCCTCTCAAAATTGTTGAAATTCTCTTGAAGCTTTTAAAATTCTCTCTAGAATTTTCAAAATCCATGTCCACATGTTTACAATTTCACGTCAAAAAATGGCTAAAATTCAGTTGAAATTTTTTCAAAGTCCCTTAAAAATTTTCCAATTTTGTCCCAATTCTTCCCATTCCCATTGAAACTTTTCAAATCCTTCTCAAAATTGTTGAAATTCTGTTGAAGCTTTTAAAATTCTCTCTAGAATTTTCAAAATCCATGGCCACATGTTTACAATTTCACGTCAAATAATGGCTAAAATTCCAGTTGAAATTTTTTCAGAGTCCCTTAAAAATTTTCCAATTTTTGTCCCAATTCTTCCCATTCCCATTGAAACTTTTCAAATCCCTCTCAAAATTGTTGAAATTCTCTTGAAACTTTTAAAATTCTCTCTAGAATTTTAAAAATCCATGTCCACATGTTTACAATTTCACGTCAAAAAATGGCTAAAATTCCAGTTGAAATTTTTTCAAAGTCCCTTAAAAATTTTCCAATTTTTGTCCCAATTCTTCCCATTCCCATTGAAACTTTTCAAATCCCTCTCAAAATTGTTGAAATTCTGTTGAAGCTTTTAAAATTCTCTCTAGAATTTTCAAAATCCATGTCCACATGTTTACAATTTCACGTCAAAAAATGGCTAAAATGCCAGTTGAAATTTTTTCAAAGTCCCTTCAAAATTTTCCAATTTTTGTCCCAATTCTTCCCATTCCCATTGAAACTTTTCAAATCCCTCTCAAAATTGTGGAAATTCTGTTGAAGCTTTTAAAATTCTCTCTAGAATTTTCAAAATCCATGTCCACATGTTTACAATTTCACGTCAAAAAATGGCTAAAATTCCAGTTGAAATTTTTTCAGAGTCCCTTAAAAATTTTCCAATTTTTGTCCCAATTCTTCCCATTCGCATTGAAACTTTTCAAATCCCTCTCAAAAATTGTAGAAATTCTGTTGAAGCTTTAAAATTCTCTCTAGAATTTTCAAAATCCATGTCCACATGTTTACAATTTCACATAAAAAAATGGCTAAAATTCCAGTTGAAATTTTTTCAAAGTCCCTTAAAAATTTTCCAATTTTTGTCCCATTCTTCCCATTCCCATTGAAACTTTTCAAATCCCTCTCAAAATTGTGGAAATTCTGTTGAAGCTTTTAAAATTCTCTCTAGAATTTTCAAATCCATGTCCACATGTTTACAATTTCACGTCAAAAAATGGCTAAAATTCCAGTTGAAATTTTTTCAAAGTCCCTTAAAAATTTTCCAATTTTTGTCCCAATTCTTCCCATTCCCATTGAAACTTTTCAAATCCGTTCTCAAAATTGTTGAAATTCTGTTGAAGCTTTTAAAATTCTCTCTAGAATTTTCAAAATCCATGGCCACATGTTTACAATTTCACATCAAAAAATTGCTAAAATTCCAGTTGAAATTTTTTCAGAGTCCCTTAAAAATTTTCCAATTTTTGTCCCAATTCTTCCCATTCCCATTGAAACTTTCAAATCCCTCTCAAAATTGTAGAAATTCTGTTGAAGCTTTAAAATTCTCTCTAGAATTTTCAAAATCCATGTCCACATGTTTACAATTTCACGTCAAAAAATGGCTAAAATTCCAGTTGAAATTTTTTCAAAGTCCCTTAAAAATTTTCCAATTTTTGTCCCAATTCTTCCCATTCCCATTGAAACTTTTCAAATCCCTCTCAAAATTGTTGAAATTCTCTTGAAGCTTTTAAAATTCTCTCTAGAATTTTCAAAATCCATGTCCACATGTTTACAATTTCACGTCAAAAAATGGCTAAAATTCCAGTTGAAATTTTTTCAAAGTCCCTTAAAAATTTTCCAATTTTTGTCCCAATTCTTCCCATTCCCATTGAAACTTTTCAAACCCCTCTCAAAATTGTTGAAATTCTCTTGAAGCTTTTAAAATTCCTCTAGAATTTTCAAAATCCATGTCCACATGTTTACAATTTCACGTCAAAAAATGGCTAAAATTCCAGTTGAAATTTTTACAAAGTCCCTTCAAAATTTTCCAATTTTTGTCCCAATTCTTCCCATTCCCATTGAAACTTTTCAAATCCCTCTCAAAATTGTTGAAATTCTCTTGAAGCTTTTAAATTCTCTCTAGAATTTTCAAAATCCATGTCCACATGTTTACAATTTCACGTCAAAAAATGGCTAAAATTCCAGTTGAAATTTTTCAAAGTCCCTTAAAAATTTTCCAATTTTTGTCCCAATTCTTCCCATTCCCATTGAAACTTTTCAAATCCCTCACAAAATTGTTGAAATTCTGTTGAAGCTTTTAAAATTCTCTCTAGAATTTTCAAAATCCATGGCCACATGTTTACAATTTCACATCAAAAAATTGCTAAAATTCCAGTTGAAATTTTTTCAGAGTCCCTTAAAAATTTTCCAATTTTTGTCCCAATTCTTCCCATTCCCATTGAAACTTTTCAAATCCCTCTCAAAATTGTAGAAATTCTGTTGAAGCTTTTAAAATTCTCTCTAGAATTTTCAAAATCCATGTCCACATGTTTACAATTTCACGTCAAAAATGGCTAAAATTCCAGTTGAAATTTTTTCAAAGTCCCTTAAAAATTTCCAATTTTTGTCCCAATTCTTCCCATTCCCATTGAAACTTTTCAAATCCCTCTCAAATTGTGGAAATTCTGTTGAAGCTTTTAAAATTCTCTCTAGAATTTTCAAAATCCATGTCCACATGTTTACAATTTCACGTCAAAAAATGGCTAAAATTCCAGTTGAAATTTTTTTCAGAGTCCCTTCAAAATTTTCCAATTTTTGTCCCAATTCTTCCCATTCGCATTGAACTTTTCAAATCCCTCTCAAAATTGTAGAAATTCTGTTGAAGCTTTTAAAATTCTCTCTAGAATTTTCAAAATCCATGTCCACATGTTTACAATTTCACGTCAAAAATGGCTAAATTCCAGTTGAAATTTTTTCAAAGTCCCTTAAAAATTTCCAATTTTTGTCCCAATTCTTCCCATTCCCATTGAAACTTTTCAAATCCCTCTCAAAATTGTGGAAATTCTGTTGAAGCTTTTAAAATTCTCTCTAGAATTTTCAAAATCCATGTCCACATGTTTACAATTTCACATAAAAAAATTGCTAAAATTCCAGTTGAAATTTTTTCAAAGTCCCTTAAAAATTTTCCAATTTTTGTCCTAATTCTTCCCATTCCCATTGAAACTTTTCAAATCCCTCTCAAAATTGTTGAAATTCTCTTGAAGCTTTTAAAATTCTCTCTAGAATTTTCAAAATCCATGTCCACATGTTTACAATTTCACGTCAAAAAATGGCTAAAATTCCAGTTGAAATTTTTTCAAAGTCCCTTAAAAATTTTCCAATTTTTGTCCCAATTCTTCCCATTCCCATTGAAACTTTTCAAATCCTTCTCAAAATTGTTGAAATTCTGTTGAAGCTTTTAAATTCTCTCTAGAATTTTCAAAATCCATGGCCACATGTTTACAATTTCACGTCAAATAATGGCTAAAATTCCAGTTGAAATTTTTTCAGAGTCCCTTAAAAATTTTCCAATTTTTGTCCAATTCTTCCCATTCCCATTGAAACTTTTCAAATCCCTCTCAAAATTGTTGAAATTCTCTTGAAACTTTTAAAATTCTCTCTAGAATTTTAAAAATCCATGTCCACATGTTTACAATTTCACGTCAAAAAATGGCTAAAATTCCAGTTGAAATTTTTCAAAGTCCCTTCAAAATTTTCCATTTTTGTCCCAATTCTTCCCATTCCCATTGAAACTTTTCAAATCCCTCTCAAAATTGTTGAAATTCTGTTGAAGTTTTTAAAATTCTCTCTAGAATTTTCAAAATCCATGTCCACATGTTTACAATTTCACATAAAAAAATGGCTAAAATTCCAGTTGAATTTTTTCAAAGTCCCTTAAAAATTTTCCAATTTTTGTCCCAATTCTTCCCATTAATTCTTCCCATTCCCATTGAAACTTTTCAAATCCCTCTCAAAATTGTGGAAATTCTGTTGAAGCTTTTAAAATTCTCTCTAGAATTTTCAAAATCCATGTCCACATGTTTACAATTTCACGTCAAAAAATGGCTAAAATTCCAGTTGAAATTTTTTCAAAGTCCCTTAAAAATTTTCCAATTTTTGTCCCAATTCTTCCCATTCCCATTGAAACTTTTCAAATCCCTCTCAAAATTGTTGAAATTCTCTTGAAACTTTTAAAATTCTCTCTAGAATTTTAAAAATCCATGTCCACATGTTTACAATTTCACGTCAAAAAATGGCTAAAATTCCAGTTGAAATTTTTTCAAAGTCCCTTAAAAATTTTCCAATTTTTGTCCCAATTCTTCCCATTCCCATTGAAACTTTTCAAATCCCTCTCAAAATTGTTGAAATTCTGTTGAAGCTTTTAAAATTCTCTCTAGAATTTTCAAAATCCATGTCCACATGTTTACAATTTCACGTCAAAAAATGGCTAAAATGCCAGTTGAAATTTTTTCAAAGTCCCTTCAAAATTTTCCAATTTTTGTCCCAATTCTTCCCATTCCCATTGAAACTTTTCAAATCCCTCTCAAAATTGTAGAAATTCTGTTGAAGCTTTTAAAATTCTCTCTAGAATTTTCAAAATCCATGTCCACATGTTTACAATTTCACGTCAAAAAATGGCTAAAATTCCAGTTGAAATTTTTTCAAAGTCCCTTAAAAATTTTCCAATTTTTGTCCCAATTCTTCCCATTCCCATTGAAACTTTTCAAATCCCTCTCAAAATTGTAGAAATTCTGTTGAAGCTTTTAAAATTCTCTCTAGAATTTTCAAAATCCATGTCCACATGTTTACAATTTCACGTCAAAAAATGGCTAAAATTCCAGTTGAAATTTTTTCAAAGTCCCTTAAAAATTTTCCAATTTTTGTCCCAATTCTTCCCATTCCCATTGAAACTTTTCAAATCCCTCTCAAAATTGTGGAAATTCTGTTGAAGCTTTTAAAATTCTCTCTAGAATTTTCAAAATCCATGTCCACATGTTTACAATTTCACGTCAAAAAATGGCTAAAATTCCAGTTGAAATTTTTTCAGAGTCCCTTCAAAATTTTCCAATTTTTGTCCCAATTCTTCCCATTCGCATTGAAACTTTTCAAATCCCTCTCAAAATTGTAGAAATTCTGTTGAAGCTTTTAAAATTCTCTCTAGAATTTTCAAAATCCATGTCCACATGTTTACAATTTCACGTCAAAAAATGGCTAAAATTCCAGTTGAAATTTTTTCAAAGTCCCTTAAAAATTTTCCAATTTTTGTCCCAATTCTTCCCATTCCCATTGAAACTTTTCAAATCCCTCTCAAAATTGTGGAAATTCTGTTGAAGCTTTTAAAATTCTCTCTAGAATTTTCAAAATCCATGTCCACATGTTTACAATTTCACATAAAAAAATTGCTAAAATTCCAGTTGAAATTTTTTCAAAGTCCCTTAAAAATTTTCCAATTTTTGTCCCAATTCTTCCCATTCCCATTGAAACTTTTCAAATCCCTCTCAAAATTGTTGAAATTCTCTTGAAGCTTTTAAAATTCTCTCTAGAATTTTCAAAATCCATGTCCACATGTTTACAATTTCACGTCAAAAAATGGCTAAAATTCCAGTTGAAATTTTTTCAAAGTCCCTTAAAAATTTTCCAATTTTTGTCCCAATTCTTCCCATTCCCATTGAAACTTTTCAAATCCTTCTCAAAATTGTTGAAATTCTGTTGAAGCTTTTAAAATTCTCTCTAGAATTTTCAAAATCCATGGCCACATGTTTACAATTTCACGTCAAATAATGGCTAAAATTCCAGTTGAAATTTTTTCAGAGTCCCTTAAAAATTTTCCAATTTTTGTCCCAATTCTTCCCATTCCCATTGAAACTTTTCAAATCCCTCTCAAAATTGTTGAAATTCTCTTGAAACTTTTAAAATTCTCTCTAGAATTTTAAAAATCCATGTCCACATGTTTACAATTTCACGTCAAAAAATGGCTAAAATTCCAGTTGAAATTTTTTCAAAGTCCCTTAAAAATTTTCCAATTTTTGTCCCAATTCTTCCCATTCCCATTGAAACTTTTCAAATCCCTCTCAAAATTGTTGAAATTCTGTTGAAGCTTTTAAAATTCTCTCTAGAATTTTCAAAATCCATGTCCACATGTTTACAATTTCACGTCAAAAAATGGCTAAAATGCCAGTTGAAATTTTTTCAAAGTCCCTTCAAAATTTTCCAATTTTTGTCCCAATTCTTCCCATTCCCATTGAAACTTTTCAAATCCCTCTCAAAATTGTGGAAATTCTGTTGAAGCTTTTAAAATTCTCTCTAGAATTTTCAAAATCCATGTCCACATGTTTACAATTTCACGTCAAAAAATGGCTAAAATTCCAGTTGAAATTTTTTCAGAGTCCCTTAAAAATTTTCCAATTTTTGTCCCAATTCTTCCCATTCGCATTGAAACTTTTCAAATCCCTCTCAAAATTGTAGAAATTCTGTTGAAGCTTTTAAAATTCTCTCTAGAATTTTCAAAATCCATGTCCACATGTTTACAATTTCACGTCAAATAATGGCTAAAATTCCAGTTGAAATTTTTTCAAAGTCCCTTAAAAATTTTCCAATTTTTGTCCCAATTCTTCCCATTCCCATTGAAACTTTTCAAATCCCTCTCAAAATTGTTGAAATTCTCTTGAAGCTTTTAAAATTCTCTCTAGAATTTTCAAAATCCATGTCCACATGTTTACAATTTCAAGTAAAAAAATGGCTAAAATGCCAGTTGAAATTTTTTCAAAGTCCCTTCAAAATTTTCCAATTTTTGTCCCAATTCTTCCCATTCCCATTGAAACTTTTCAAATCCCTCTCAAAATTGTGGAAATTCTCTTGAAGCTTTTAAAATTCTCTCTAGAATTTTCAAAATCCATGGCCACATGTTTACAATTTCACGTCAAAAAATGGCTAAAATTCCAGTTGAAATTTTTTCAAAGTCCCTTCAAAATTTTCCAATTTTTGTCCCAATTCTTCCCATTCCCATTGAAACTTTTCAAATCCCTCTCAAAATTGTTGAAATTCTGTTGAAGTTTTTAAAATTCTCTCTAGAATTTTCAAAATCCATGTCCACATGTTTACAATTTCACATAAAAAAATGGCTAAAATTCCAGTTGAAATTTTTTCAAAGTCCCTTAAAAATTTTCCAATTTTTGTCCCAATTCTTCCCATTCCCATTGAAACTTTTCAAATCCCTCTCAAAATTGTGGAAATTCTGTTGAAGCTTTTAAAATTCTCTCTAGAATTTTCAAAATCCATGTCCACATGTTTACAATTTCACGTCAAAAAATGGCTAAAATTCCAGTTGAAATTTTTTCAAAGTCCCTTAAAAATTTTCCAATTTTTGTCCCAATTCTTCCCATTCCCATTGAAACTTTTCAAATCCGTTCTCAAAATTGTTGAAATTCTGTTGAAGCTTTTAAAATTCTCTCTAGAATTTTCAAAATCCATGGCCACATGTTTACAATTTCACATCAAAAAATTGCTAAAATTCCAGTTGAAATTTTTTCAGAGTCCCTTAAAAATTTTCCAATTTTTGTCCCAATTCTTCCCATTCCCATTGAAACTTTTCAAATCCCTCTCAAAATTGTAGAAATTCTGTTGAAGCTTTTAAAATTCTCTCTAGAATTTTCAAAATCCATGTCCACATGTTTACAATTTCACGTCAAAAAATGGCTAAAATTCCAGTTGAAATTTTTTCAAAGTCCCTTAAAAATTTTCCAATTTTTGTCCCAATTCTTCCCATTCCCATTGAAACTTTTCAAATCCCTCTCAAAATTGTTGAAATTCTCTTGAAGCTTTTAAAATTCTCTCTAGAATTTTCAAAATCCATGTCCACATGTTTACAATTTCACGTCAAAAAATGGCTAAAATTCCAGTTGAAATTTTTTCAAAGTCCCTTAAAAATTTTCCAATTTTTGTCCCAATTCTTCCCATTCCCATTGAAACTTTTCAAACCCCTCTCAAAATTGTTGAAATTCTCTTGAAGCTTTTAAAATTCTCTCTAGAATTTTCAAAATCCATGTCCACTTGTTTACAATTTCACGTCAAAAAATGGCTAAAATTCCAGTTGAAATTTTTACAAAGTCCCTTAAAAATTTTCCAATTTTTGTCCCAATTCTTCCCATTCCCATTGAAACTTTTCAAATCCCTCTCAAAATTGTTGAAATTCTCTTGAAGCTTTTAAAATTCTCTCTAGAATTTTCAAAATCCATGTCCACATGTTTACAATTTCACATAAAAAAATGCTAAAATTCCAGTTGAAATTTTTTCAAAGTCCCTTAAAAATTTTCCAATTTTTGTCCCAATTCTTCCCATTCCCATTGAAACTTTTCAAATCCCTCTCAAAATTGTTGAAATTCTCTTGAAGCTTTTAAAATTCTCTCTAGAATTTTCAAAATCCATGTCCACATGTTTACAATTTCACATAAAAAAATGCTAAAATTCCAGTTGAAATTTTTTCAAAGTCCCTTAAAAATTTTCCAATTTTTGTCCCAATTCTTCCCATTCCCATTGAAACTTTTCAAATCCCTCTCAAAATTGTTGAAATTCTCTTGAAGCTTTTAAAATTCTCTCTAGAATTTTCAAAATCCATGTCCACATGTTTACAATTTCATGTAAAAAAAATGCTAAAATTCCAGTTGAAATTTTTTCAAAGTCCCTTAACAATTTTCCAATTTTTGTCCCAATTCTTCCCATTCCCATTGAAACTTTTCAAATCCCTCTCAAAATTGTTGAAATTCTGTTAAAGCTTTTAAAATTCTCTCTAGAATTTTCAAAATCCATGTCCACGTTTACAATTTCACATCAAAAAATTGCTAAAATTCCAGTTGAAATTTTTTCAAAGTCCCTTAAAAATTTTCCAATTTTTGTCCCAATTCTTCCCATTCCCATTGAAACTTTTCAAATCCCTCTCAAAATTGTTGAAATTCTCTTGAAGCTTTTAAAATTCTCTCTAGAATTTTCAAAATCCATGTCCACATGTTTACAATTTCAAGTAAAAAAAATGCTAAAATTCCAGTTGAAATTTTTTCAAAGTCCCTTAAAAATTTTCCAATTTTTGTCCCAATTCTTCCCATTCCCATTGAAACTTTTCAAATCCCTCTCAAAATTGTTGAAATTCTCTTGAAGCTTTTAAAATTCTCTCTAGAATTTTCAAAATCCATGTCCACATGTTTACAATTTCACGTCAAAAAATGGCTAAAATTCCAGTTGAAATTTTTTCAAAGTCCCTGAAAAATTTTCCAATTTTTGTCCCAATTCTTCCCATTCCCATTGAAACTTTTCAAATCCCTCTCAAAATTGTTGAAATTCTGTTGAAGTTTTTAAAATTCTCTCTAGAATTTTCAAAATCCATGTCCACATGTTTACAATTTCACGTCAAAAAATGGCTAAAATTCCAGTTGAAATTTTTTCAGAGTCCCTTAAAAATTTTCCAATTTTTGTCCCAATTCTTCCCATTCGCATTGAAACTTTTCAAATCCCTCTCAAAATTGTAGAAATTCTGTTGAAGCTTTTAAAATTCTCTCTAGAATTTTCAAAATCCATGTCCACATGTTTACAATTTCACGTCAAATAATGGCTAAAATTCCAGTTGAAATTTTTTCAAAGTCCCTTAAAAATTTTCCAATTTTTGTCCCAATTCTTCCCATTCCCATTGAAACTTTTCAAATCCCTCTCAAAATTGTTGAAATTCTCTTGAAGCTTTTAAAATTCTCTCTAGAATTTTCAAAATCCATGTCCACATGTTTACAATTTCAAGTAAAAAAATGGCTAAAATGCCAGTTGAAATTTTTTCAAAGTCCCTTCAAAATTTTCCAATTTTTGTCCCAATTCTTCCCATTCCCATTGAAACTTTTCAAATCCCTCTCAAAATTGTTGAAATTCTCTTGAAACTTTTAAAATTCTCTCTAGAATTTTAAAAATCCATGTCCACATGTTTACAATTTCACGTCAAAAAATGGCTAAAATTCCAGTTGAAATTTTTTCAAAGTCCCTTAAAAATTTTCCAATTTTTGTCCCAATTCTTCCCATTCCCATTGAAACTTTTCAAATCCCTCTCAAAATTGTGGAAATTCTGTTGAAGCTTTTAAAATTCTGTCTAGAATTTTCAAAATCCATGTCCACATGTTTACAATTTCACGTAAAAAAATGGCTAAAATTCCAGTTGAAATTTTTTCAAAGTCCCTTCAAAATTTTCCAATTTTTGTCCCAATTCTTCCCATTCCCATTGAAACTTTTCAAATCCCTCTCAAAATTGTGGAAATTCTGTTGAAGCTTTTAAAATTCTCTCTAGAATTTTCAAAATCCATGTCCACATGTTTACAATTTCACGTCAAAAAATGGCTAAAATTCCAGTTGAAATTTTTTCAGAGTCCCTTAAAAATTTTCCAATTTTTGTCCCAATTCTTCCCATTCGCATTGAAACTTTTCAAATCCCTCTCAAAATTGTTGAAATTCTGTTGAAGCTTTTAAAATTCTCTCTAGAATTTTAAAAATCCATGTCCACATGTTTACAATTTCACGTCAAATAATGGCTAAAATTCCAGTTGAAATTTTTTCAAAGTCCCTTAAAAATTTTCCAATTTTTGTCCCAATTCTTCCCATTCCCATTGAAACTTTTCAAATCCCTTCTCAAAATTGTTGAAATTCTGTTGAAGCTTTTAAAATTCTCTCTAGAATTTTCAAAATCCATGGCCACATGTTTACAATTTCACATCAAAAAATTGCTAAAATTCCAGTTGAAATTTTTTCAGAGTCCCTTAAAAATTTTCCAATTTTTGTCCCAATTCTTCCCATTCCCATTGAAACTTTTCAAATCCCTCTCAAAATTGTTGAAATTCTCTTGAAGCTTTTAAAATTCTCTCTAGAATTTTCAAAATCCTTGTCCACATGTTTACAATTTCAAGTAAAAAAATGGCTAAAATTCCAGTTGAAATTTTTTCAAAGTCCCTTAAAAATTTTCCAATTTTTGTCCCAATTCTTCCCATTCCCATTGAAACTTTTCAAATCCCTCTCAAAATTGTTGAAATTCTCTTGAAGCTTTTAAAATTCTCTCTAGAATTTTCAAAATCCATGGCCACATGTTTACAATTTCACGTCAAAAAATGGCTAAAATTCCAGTTGAAATTTTTTCAAAGTCCCTTAAAAATTTTCCAATTTTTGTCCCAATTCTTCCCATTCCCATTGAAACTTTTCAAATCCCTCTCAAAATTGTTGAAATTCTCTTGAAGCTTTTAAAATTCTCTCTAGAATTTTCAAAATCCATGTCCACATGTTTACAATTTCAAGTAAAAAAATGGCTAAAATTCCAGTTGAAATTTTTTCAAAGTCCCTTAAAAATTTTCCAATTTTTGTCCCAATTCTTCCCATTCCCATTGAAACTTTTCAAATCCCTCTCAAAATTGTTGAAATTCTCTTGAAGCTTTTAAAATTCTCTCTAGAATTTTCAAAATCCATGTCCACATGTTTACAATTTCACGTCAAAAAATGGCTAAAATTCCAGTTGAAATTTTTTCAAAGTCCCTTAAAAATTTTCCAATTTTTGTCCCAATTCTTCCCATTCCCATTGAAACTTTTCAAATCCCTCTCAAAATTGTTGAAATTCTCTTGAAGCTTTTAAAATTCTCTCTAGAATTTTCAAAATCCATGTCCACTTGTTTACAATTTCACGTCAAAAAATGGCTAAAATTCCAGTTGAAATTTTTACAAAGTCCCTTAAAAATTTTCCAATTTTTGTCCCAATTCTTCCCATTCCCATTGAAACTTTTCAAATCCCTCTCAAAATTGTTGAAATTCTGTTGAAGCTTTTAAAATTCTCTCTAGAATTTTCAAAATCCATGTCCACATGTTTACAATTTCACATAAAAAAATGCTAAAATTCCAGTTGAAATTTTTTCAAAGTCCCTTCAAAATTTTCCAATTTTTGTCCCAATTCTTCCCATTCCCATTGAAACTTTTCAAATCCCTCTCAAAATTGTTGAAATTCTCTTGAAGCTTTTAAAATTCTCTCTAGAATTTTCAAAATCCATGTCCACATGTTTACAATTTCACGTCAAAAAATGGCTAAAATTCCAGTTGAAATTTTTTCAAAGTCCCTTAAAAATTTTCCAATTTTTGTCCCAATTCTTCCCATTCCCATTGAAACTTTTCAAATCCCTCTCAAAATTGTGGAAATTCTCTTGAAGCTTTTAAAATTCTCTCTAGAATTTTCAAAATCCATGGCCACATGTTTACAATTTCACGTCAAAAAATGGCTAAAATTCCAGTTGAAATTTTTTCAAAGTCCCTGAAAAATTTTCCAATTTTTGTCCCAATTCTTCCCATTCCCATTGAAACTTTTCAAATCCCTCTCAAAATTGTTGAAATTCTGTTGAAGTTTTTAAAATTCTCTCTAGAATTTTCAAAATCCATGTCCACATGTTTACAATTTCACGTCAAAAAATGGCTAAAATTCCAGTTGAAATTTTTTCAGAGTCCCTTAAAAATTTTCCAATTTTTGTCCCAATTCTTCCCATTCGCATTGAAACTTTTCAAATCCCTCTCAAAATTGTTGAAATTCTGTTGAAGCTTTTAAAATTCTCTCTAGAATTTTCAAAATCCATGTCCACATGTTTACAATTTCACGTCAAATAATGGCTAAAATTCCAGTTGAAATTTTTTCAAAGTCCCTTAAAAATTTTCCAATTTTTGTCCCAATTCTTCCCATTCCCATTGAAACTTTTCAAATCCCTCTCAAAATTGTTGAAATTCTCTTGAAGCTTTTAAAATTCTCTCTAGAATTTTCAAAATCCATGTCCACATGTTTACAATTTCAAGTAAAAAAATGGCTAAAATGCCAGTTGAAATTTTTTCAAAGTCCCTTCAAAATTTTCCAATTTTTGTCCCAATTCTTCCCATTCCCATTGAAACTTTTCAAATCCCTCTCAAAATTGTGGAAATTCTGTTGAAGCTTTTAAAATTCTCTCTAGAATTTTCAAAATCCATGTCCATATGTTTACAATTTCACGTCAAAAAATGGCTAAAATTCCAGTTGAAATTTTTTCAGAGTCCCTTAAAAATTTTCCAATTTTTGTCCCAATTCTTCCCATTCCCATTGAAACTTTTCAAATCCCTCTCAAAATTGTAGAAATTCTGTTGAAGCTTTTAAAATTCTCTCTAGAATTTTCAAAATCCATGTCCACATGTTTAAAATTTCACGTCAAATAATGGCTAAAATTCCAGTTGAAATTTTTTCAAAGTCCCTTAAAAATTTTCCAATTTTTGTCCCAATTCTTCCCATTCCCATTGAAACTTTTCAAATCCCTCTCAAAATTGTTGAAATTCTCTTGAAACTTTTAAAATTCTCTCTAGAATTTTCAAAATCCATGTCCACATGTTTACAATTTCAAGTAAAAAAAATGCTAAAATTCCAGTTGAAATTTTTTCAAAGTCCCTTAAAAATTTTCCAATTTTTGTCCCAATTCTTCCCATTCGCATTGAAACTTTTCAAATCCCTCTCAAAATTGTTGAAATTCTCTTGAAGCTTTTAAAATTCTCTCTAGAATTTTCAAAATCCATGGCCACATGTTTACAATTTCACGTCAAAAAATGGCTAAAATTCCAGCTGAAATTTTTTCAAAGTCCCTTCAAAATTTTCCAATTTTTGTCCCAATTCTTCCCATTCCCATTGAAACTTTTCAAATCCCTCTCAAAATTGTTGAAATTCTGTTGAAGTTTTTAAAATTCTCTCTAGAATTTTCAAAATCCATGTCCACATGTTTACAATTTCACGTCAAAAAATGGCTAAAATTCCAGTTGAAATTTTTTCAAAGTCCCTTAAAAATTTTCCAATTTTTGTCCCAATTCTTCCCATTCCCATTGAAACTTTTCAAATCCCTCTCAAAATTGTTGAAATTCTGTTGAAGCTTTTAAAATTCTCTCTAGAATTTTCAAAATCCATGGCCACATGTTTACAATTTCACGTCAAAAAATGGCTAAAATTCCAGTTGAAATTTTTTCAAAGTCCCTTAAAAATTTTCCAATTTTTGTCCCAATTCTTCCCATTCCCATTGAAACTTTTCAAATCCCTCTCAAAATTGTTGAAATTCTGTTGAAGCTTTTAAAATTCTCTCTAGAATTTTCAAAATCCATGTCCACATGTTTACAATTTCACGTCAAAAAATGGCTAAAATTCCAGTTGAAATTTTTTCAAAGTCCCTTAAAAATTTTCCAATTTTTGTCCCAATTCTTCCCATTCCCATTGAAACTTTTCAAATCCCTCTCAAAATTGTTGAAATTCTCTTGAAGCTTTTAAAATTCTCTCTAGAATTTTCAAAATCCATGTCCACATGTTTACAATTTCAAGTAAAAAAATGGCTAAAATGCCAGTTGAAATTTTTTCAAAGTCCCTTAAAAATTTTCCAATTTTTGTCCCAATTCTTCCCATTCCCATTGAAACTTTTCAAATCCCTCTCAAAATTGTTGAAATTCTCTTGAAGCTTTTAAAATTCTCTCTAGAATTTTCAAAATCCATGTCCACATGTTTACAATTTCACGTCAAAAAATGGCTAAAATTCCAGTTGAAATTTTTTCAAAGTCCCTTAAAAATTTTCCAATTTTTGTCCCAATTCTTCCCATTCCCATTGAAACTTTTCAAATCCCTCTCAAAATTGTGGAAATTCTGTTGAAGCTTTTAAAATTCTCTCTAGAATTTTCAAAATCCATGTCCACATGTTTACAATTTCACGTCAAAAAATGGCTAAAATTCCAGTTGAAATTTTTTCAGAGTCCCTTCAAAATTTTCCAATTTTTGTCCCAATTCTTCCCATTCCCATTGAAACTTTTCAAATCCCTCTCAAAATTGTAGAAATTCTGTTGAAGCTTTTAAAATTCTCTCTAGAATTTTCAAAATCCATGTCCACATGTTTACAATTTCACGTCAAATAATGGCTAAAATTCCAGTTGAAATTTTTTCAAAGTCCCTTAAAAATTTTCCAATTTTTGTCCCAATTCTTCCCATTCCCATTGAAACTTTTCAAATCCCTCTCAAAATTGTGGAAATTCTGTTGAAGCTTTTAAAATTCTCTCTAGAATTTTCAAAATCCATGTCCACATGTTTACAATTTCAAGTAAAAAAATGGCTAAAATGCCAGTTGAAATTTTTTCAAAGTCCCTTAAAAATTTTCCAATTTTTGTCCCAATTCTTCCCATTCCCATTGAAACTTTTCAAATCCCTCTCAAAATTGTTGAAATTCTCTTGAAACTTTTAAAATTCTCTCTAGAATTTTAAAAATCCATGTCCACATGTTTACAATTTCACGTCAAAAAATGGCTAAAATTCCAGTTGAAATTTTTTCAAAGTCCCTTAAAAATTTTCCAATTTTTGTCCCAATTCTTCCCATTCCCATTGAAACTTTTCAAATCCCTCTCAAAATTGTGGAAATTCTGTTGAAGCTTTTAAAATTCTCTCTAGAATTTTCAAAATCCATGGCCACATGTTTACAATTTCACGTCAAAAAATTGCTAAAATTCCAGTTGAAATTTTTTCAAAGTCCCTTAAAAATTTTCCAATTTTTGTCCCAATTCTTCCCATTCCCATTGAAACTTTTCAAATCCCTCTCAAAATTGTGGAAATTCTGTTGAAGCTTTTAAAATTCTCTCTAGAATTTTCAAAATCCATGTCCACATGTTTACAATTTCACGTCAAAAAATGGCTAAAATTCCAGTTGAAATTTTTTCAGAGTCCCTTAAAAATTTTCCAATTTTTGTCCCAATTCTTCCCATTCGCATTGAAACTTTTCAAATCCCTCTCAAAATTGTAGAAATTCTGTTGAAGCTTTTAAAATTCTCTCTAGAATTTTCAAAATCCATGTCCACATGTTTACAATTTCACGTCAAATAATGGCTAAAATTCCAGTTGAAATTTTTTCAAAGTCCCTTAAAAATTTTCCAATTTTTGTCCCAATTCTTCCCATTCCCATTGAAACTTTTCAAATCCCTCTCAAAATTGTTGAAATTCTCTTGAAGCTTTTAAAATTCTCTCTAGAATTTTCAAAATCCATGTCCACATGTTTACAATTTCAAGTAAAAAAATGCTAAAATTCCAGTTGAAATTTTTTCAAAGTCCCTGAAAAATTTTCCAATTTTTGTCCCAATTCTTCCCATTCCCATTGAAACTTTTCAAATCCCTCTCAAAATTGTTGAAATTCTGTTGAAGCTTTTAAAATTCTCTCTAGAATTTTCAAAATCCATGGCCACATGTTTACAATTTCACGTCAAAAAATGGCTAAAATTCCAGTTGAAATTTTTTCAAAGTCCCTTCAAAATTTTCCAATTTTTGTCCCAATTCTTCCCATTCCCATTGAAACTTTTCAAATCCCTCTCAAAATTGTTGAAATTCTCTTGAAGCTTTTAAAATTCTCTCTAGAATTTTCAAAATCCATGTCCACATGTTTACAATTTCACGTCAAAAAATGGCTAAAATTCCAGTTGAAATTTTTTCAAAGTCCCTTAAAAATTTTCCAATTTTTGTCCCAATTCTTCCCATTCCCATTGAAACTTTTCAAATCCCTCTCAAAATTGTGGAAATTCTGTTGAAGCTTTTAAAATTCTCTCTAGAATTTTCAAAATCCATGTCCACATGTTTACAATTTCACGTCAAAAAATGGTTAAAATTCCAGTTGAAATTTTTTCAAAGTCCCTTAAAAATTTTCCAATTTTTGTCCCAATTCTTCCCATTCCCATTGAAACTTTTCAAATCCCTTCTCAAAATTGTTGAAATTCTGTTGAAGCTTTTAAAATTCTCTCTAGAATTTTCAAAATCCATGGCCACATGTTTACAATTTCACGTCAAAAAATTGCTAAAATTCCAGTTGAAATTTTTTCAGAGTCCCTTAAAAATTTTCCAATTTTTGTCCCAATTCTTCCCATTCCCATTGAAACTTTTCAAATCCCTCTCAAAATTGTAGAAATTCTGTTGAAGCTTTTAAAATTCTCTCTAGAATTTTCAAAATCCATGTCCACATGTTTACAATTTCACGTCAAAAAATTGCTAAAATTCCAGTTGAAATTTTTTCAAAGTCCCTTAAAAATTTTCCAATTTTTGTCCCAATTCTTCCCATTCCCATTGAAACTTTTCAAATCCCTCTCAAAATTGTGGAAATTCTGTTGAAGCTTTTAAAATTCTCTCTAGAATTTTCAAAATCCATGTCCACATGTTTACAATTTCACGTCAAAAAATGGCTAAAATTCCAGTTGAAATTTTTTCAAAGTCCCTTCAAAATTTTCCAATTTTTGTCCCAATTCTTCCCATTCCCATTGAAACTTTTCAAATCCCTCTCAAAATTGTGGAAATTCTGTTGAAGCTTTTAAAATTCTCTCTAGAATTTTCAAAATCCATGTCCACATGTTTACAATTTCACGTCAAAAAATGGCTAAAATTCCAGTTGAAATTTTTTCAGAGTCCCTTCAAAATTTTCCAATTTTTGTCCCAATTCTTCCCATTCGCATTGAAACTTTTCAAATCCCTCTCAAAATTGTAGAAATTCTGTTGAAGCTTTTAAAATTCTCTCTAGAATTTTCAAAATCCATGTCCACATGTTTACAATTTCACGTCAAATAATGGCTAAAATTCCAGTTGAAATTTTTTCAAAGTCCCTTAAAAATTTTCCAATTTTTGTCCCAATTCTTCCCATTCCCATTGAAACTTTTCAAATCCCTCTCAAAATTGTTGAAATTCTCTTGAAGCTTTTAAAATTCTCTCTAGAATTTTCAAAATCCATGTCCACATGTTTACAATTTCAAGTAAAAAAAATGCTAAAATTCCAGTTGAAATTTTTTCAAAGTCCCTTAAAAATTTTCCAATTTTTGTCCCAATTCTTCCCATTCCCATTGAAACTTTTCAAATCCCTCTCAAAATTGTTGAAATTCTGTTGAAGCTTTTAAAATTCTCTCTAGAATTTTCAAAATCCATGGCCACATGTTTACAATTTCACGTCAAAAAATGGCTAAAATTCCAGTTGAAATTTTTTCAAAGTCCCTTCAAAATTTTCCAATTTTTGTCCCAATTCTTCCCATTCCCATTGAAACTTTTCAAATCCCTCTCAAAATTGTGGAAATTCTGTTGAAGCTTTTAAAATTCTCTCTAGAATTTTCAAAATCCATGGCCACATGTTTACAATTTCACGTCAAAAAATGGCTAAAATTCCAGTTGAAATTTTTTCAAAGTCCCTTAAAAATTTTCCAATTTTTGTCCCAATTCTTCCCATTCCCATTGAAACTTTTCAAATCCCTCTCAAAATTGTGGAAATTCTGTTGAAGCTTTTAAAATTCTCTCTAGAATTTTCAAAATCCATGTCCACATGTTTACAATTTCACGTCAAAAAATGGCTAAAATTCCAGTTGAAATTTTTTCAAAGTCCCTTAAAAATTTTCCAATTTTTGTCCCAATTCTTCCCATTCCCATTGAAACTTTTCAAATCCCTTCTCAAAATTGTGGAAATTCTGTTGAAGCTTTTAAAATTCTCTCTAGAATTTTCAAAATCCATGGCCACATGTTTACAATTTCACGTCAAAAAATTGCTAAAATTCCAGTTGAAATTTTTTCAGAGTCCCTTAAAAATTTTCCAATTTTTGTCCCAATTCTTCCCATTCCCATTGAAACTTTTCAAATCACTCTCAAAATTGTAGAAATTCTGTTGAAGCTTTTAAAATTCTCTCTAGAATTTTCAAAATCCATGTCCACATGTTTACAATTTCACGTCAAAAAATGGCTAAAATTCCAGTTGAAATTTTTTCAAAGTCCCTTAAAAATTTTCCAATTTTTGTCCCAATTCTTCCCATTCCCATTGAAACTTTTCAAATCCCTCTCAAAATTGTTGAAATTCTCTTGAAGCTTTTAAAATTCTCTCTAGAATTTTCAAAATCCATGTCCACATGTTTACAATTTCACATTAAAAAATGCTAAAATTCCAGTTGATATTTTTTCAAAGTCCCTTAAAAATTTTCCAATTTTTGTCCCAATTCTTCCCATTCCCATTGAAACTTTTCAAATCCCTCTCAAAATTGTTGAAATTCTCTTGAAGCTTTTAAAATTCTCTCTAGAATTTTCAAAATCCATGTCCACATGTTTACAATTTCATGTAAAAAAAATGCTAAAATTCCAGTTGAAATTTTTTCAAAGTCCCTTAACAATTTTCCAATTTTTGTCCCAATTCTTCCCATTCCCATTGAAACTTTTCAAATCCCTCTCAAAATTGTTGAAATTCTGTTAAAGCTTTTAAAATTCTCTCTAGAATTTTCAAAATCCATGTCCACGTTTACAATTTCACATCAAAAAATTGCTAAAATTCCAGTTGAAATTTTTTCAAAGTCCCTTAAAAATTTTCCAATTTTTGTCCCAATTCTTCCCATTCCCATTGAAACTTTTCAAATCCCTCTCAAAATTGTTGAAATTCTCTTGAAGCTTTTAAAATTCTCTCTAGAATTTTCAAAATCCATGTCCACATGTTTACAATTTCAAGTAAAAAAAATGCTAAAATTCCAGTTGAAATTTTTTCAAAGTCCCTTAAAAATTTTCCAATTTTTGTCCCAATTCTTCCCATTCCCATTGAAACTTTTCAAATCCCTCTCAAAATTGTTGAAATTCTCTTGAAGCTTTTAAAATTCTCTCTAGAATTTTCAAAATCCATGGCCACATGTTTACAATTTCACGTCAAAAAATGGCTAAAATTCCAGTTGAAATTTTTTCAAAGTCCCTGAAAAATTTTCCAATTTTTGTCCCAATTCTTCCCATTCCCATTGAAACTTTTCAAATCCCTCTCAAAATTGTTGAAATTCTGTTGAAGTTTTTAAAATTCTCTTTAGAATTTTCAAAATCCATGTCCACATGTTTACAATTTCACATAAAAAAATGGCTAAAATTCCAGTTGAAATTTTTTCAGAGTCCCTTAAAAATTTTCCAATTTTTGTCCCAATTCTTCCCATTCCCATTGAAACTTTTCAAATCCCTCTCAAAATTGTGGAAATTCTGTTGAAGCTTTTAAAATTCTCTCTAGAATTTTCAAAATCCATGTCCACATGTTTACAATTTCACGTCAAAAAATGGCTAAAATTCCAGTTGAAATTTTTTCAGAGTCCCTGAAAAATTTTCCAATTTTTGTCCCAATTCTTCCCATTCCCATTGAAACTTTTCAAATCCCTCTCAAAATTGTAGAAATTCTCTTGAAACTTTTAAAATTCTCTCTAGAATTTTCAAAATCCATGTCCACATGTTTACAATTTCACGTCAAAAAATGGCTAAAATTCCAGTTGAAATTTTTTCAAAGTCCCTTAAAAATTTTCCAATTTTTGTCCCAATTCTTCCCATTCCCATTGAAACTTTTCAAATCCCTCTCAAAATTGTAGAAATTCTGTTGAAGCTTTTAAAATTCTCTCTAGAATTTTCAAAATCCATGTCCACATGTTTACAATTTCACGTCAAAAAATGGCTAAAATTCCAGTTGAAATTTTTTCAAAGTCCCTTAAAAATTTTCCAATTTTTGTCCCAATTCTTCCCATTCCCATTGAAACTTTTCAAATCCCTCTCAAAATTGTTGAAATTCTCTTGAAGCTTTTAAAATTCTCTCTAGAATTTTCAAAATCCATGTCCACATGTTTACAATTTCACATTAAAAAATGCTAAAATTCCAGTTGATATTTTTTCAAAGTCCCTTAAAAATTTTCCAATTTTTGTCCCAATTCTTCCCATTCCCATTGAAACTTTTCAAATCCCTCTCAAAAGTGTTGAAATTCTCTTGAAGCTTTTAAAATTCTCTCTAGAATTTTCAAAATCCATGTCCACATGTTTACAATTTCATGTAAAAAAAATGCTAAAATTCCAGTTGAAATTTTTTCAAAGTCCCTTAACAATTTTCCAATTTTTGTCCCAATTCTTCCCATTCCCATTGAAACTTTTCAAATCCCTCTCAAAATTGTTGAAATTCTGTTAAAGCTTTTAAAATTCTCTCTAGAATTTTCAAAATCCATGTCCACATGTTTACAATTTCACGTCAAAAAATGGCTAAAATTCCAGTTGAAATTTTTTCAGAGTCCCTGAAAAATTTTCCAATTTTTGTCCCAATTCTTCCCATTCCCATTGAAACTTTTCAAATCCCTCTCAAAATTGTTGAAATTCTCTTGAAGCTTTTAAAATTCTCTCTAGAATTTTCAAAATCCATGTCCACATGTTTACAATTTCACGTCAAAAAATGGCTAAAATTCCAGTTGAAATTTTTTCAGAGTCCCTTAAAAATTTTCCAATTTTTGTCCCAATTCTTCCCATTCGCATTGAAACTTTTCAAATCCCTCTCAAAATTGTAGAAATTCTGTTGAAGCTTTTAAAATTCTCTCTAGAATTTTCAAAATCCATGTCCACATGTTTACAATTTCACGTCAAATAATGGCTAAAATTCCAGTTGAAATTTTTTCAAAGTCCCTTAAAAATTTTCCAATTTTTGTCCCAATTCTTCCCATTCCCATTGAAACTTTTCAAATCCCTCTCAAAATTGTTGAAATTCTGTTGAAGCTTTTAAAATTCTCTCTAGAATTTTCAAAATCCATGTCCACATGTTTACAATTTCATGTAAAAAAAATGCTAAAATTCCAGTTGAAATTTTTTCAAAGTCCCTTAACAATTTTCCAATTTTTGTCCCAATTCTTCCCATTCCCATTGAAACTTTTCAAATCCCTCTCAAAATTGTTGAAATTCTGTTAAAGCTTTTAAAATTCTCTCTAGAATTTTCAAAATCCATGTCCACGTTTACAATTTCACATCAAAAAATTGCTAAAATTCCAGTTGAAATTTTTTCAAAGTCCCTTAAAAATTTTCCAATTTTTGTCCCAATTCTTCCCATTCCCATTGAAACTTTTCAAATCCCTCTCAAAATTGTTGAAATTCTCTTGAAGCTTTTAAAATTCTCTCTAGAATTTTCAAAATCCATGTCCACATGTTTACAATTTCAAGTAAAAAAAATGCTAAAATTCCAGTTGAAATTTTTTCAAAGTCCCTTAAAAATTTTCCAATTTTTGTCCCAATTCTTCCCATTCCCATTGAAACTTTTCAAATCCCTCTCAAAATTGTTGAAATTCTCTTGAAGCTTTTAAAATTCTCTCTAGAATTTTCAAAATCCATGGCCACATGTTTACAATTTCACGTCAAAAAATGGCTAAAATTCCAGTTGAAATTTTTTCAAAGTCCCTGAAAAATTTTCCAATTTTTGTCCCAATTCTTCCCATTCCCATTGAAACTTTTCAAATCCCTCTCAAAATTGTTGAAATTCTGTTGAAGTTTTTAAAATTCTCTTTAGAATTTTCAAAATCCATGTCCACATGTTTACAATTTCACATAAAAAAATGGCTAAAATTCCAGTTGAAATTTTTTCAGAGTCCCTTAAAAATTTTCCAATTTTTGTCCCAATTCTTCCCATTCCCATTGAAACTTTTCAAATCCCTCTCAAAATTGTGGAAATTCTGTTGAAGCTTTTAAAATTCTCTCTAGAATTTTCAAAATCCATGTCCACATGTTTACAATTTCACGTCAAAAAATGGCTAAAATTCCAGTTGAAATTTTTTCAGAGTCCCTTAAAAATTTTCCAATTTTTGTCCCAATTCTTCCCATTCGCATTGAAACTTTTCAAATCCCTCTCAAAATTGTTGAAATTCTGTTGAAGCTTTTAAAATTCTCTCTAGAATTTTCAAAATCCATGTCCACATGTTTACAATTTCACGTCAAATAATGGCTAAAATTCCAGTTGAAATTTTTTCAAAGTCCCTTAAAAATTTTCCAATTTTTGTCCCAATTCTTCCCATTCCCATTGAAACTTTTCAAATCCCTCTCAAAATTGTTGAAATTCTCTTGAAGCTTTTAAAATTCTCTCTAGAATTTTCAAAATCCATGTCCACATGTTTACAATTTCAAGTAAAAAAAATGCTAAAATTCCAGTTGAAATTTTTTCAAAGTCCCTTAAAAATTTTCCAATTTTTGTCCCAATTCTTCCCATTCCCATTGAAACTTTTCAAATCCCTCTCAAAATTGTTGAAATTCTCTTGAAGCTTTTAAAATTCTCTCTAGAATGTTCAAAATCCATGGCCACATGTTTACAATTTCATGTAAAAAAAATGCTAAAATTCCAGTTGAAATTTTTTCAAAGTCCCTTAACAATTTTCCAATTTTTGTCCCAATTCTTCCCATTCCCATTGAAACTTTTCAAATCCCTCTCAAAATTGTTGAAATTCTGTTAAAGCTTTTAAAATTCTCTCTAGAATTTTCAAAATCCATGTCCACGTTTACAATTTCACATCAAAAAATTGCTAAAATTCCAGTTGAAATTTTTTCAAAGTCCCTTAAAAATTTTCCAATTTTTGTCCCAATTCTTCCCATTCCCATTGAAACTTTTCAAATCCCTCTCAAAATTGTGGAAATTCTGTTGAAGCTTTTAAAATTCTCTCTAGAATTTTCAAAATCCATGTCCACATGTTTACAATTTCACGTCAAAAAATGGCTAAAATTCCAGTTGAAATTTTTTCAGAGTCCCTTAAAAATTTTCCAATTTTTGTCCCAATTCTTCCCATTCGCATTGAAACTTTTCAAATCCCTCTCAAAATTGTAGAAATTCTGTTGAAGCTTTTAAAATTCTCTCTAGAATTTTCAAAATCCATGTCCACATGTTTACAATTTCACGTCAAATAATGGCTAAAATTCCAGTTGAAATTTTTTCAAAGTCCCTTAAAAATTTTCCAATTTTTGTCCCAATTCTTCCCATTCCCATTGAAACTTTTCAAATCCCTCTCAAAATTGTTGAAATTCTCTTGAAGCTTTTAAAATTCTCTCTAGAATTTTCAAAATCCATGTCCACATGTTTACAATTTCAAGTAAAAAAAATGCTAAAATTCCAGTTGAAATTTTTTCAAAGTCCCTTAAAAATTTTCCAATTTTTGTCCCAATTCTTCCCATTCCCATTGAAACTTTTCAAATCCCTCTCAAAATTGTTGAAATTCTCTTGAAGCTTTTAAAATTCTCTCTAGAATTTTCAAAATCCATGTCCACATGTTTACAATTTCATGTAAAAAAAATGCTAAAATTCCAGTTGAAATTTTTTCAAAGTCCCTTAACAATTTTCCAATTTTTGTCCCAATTCTTCCCATTCCCATTGAAACTTTTCAAATCCCTCTCAAAATTGTTGAAATTCTGTTAAAGCTTTTAAAATTCTCTCTAGAATTTTCAAAATCCATGTCCACGTTTACAATTTCACATCAAAAAATTGCTAAAATTCCAGTTGAAATTTTTTCAAAGTCCCTTAAAAATTTTCCAATTTTTGTCCCAATTCTTCCCATTCCCATTGAAACTTTTCAAATCCCTCTCAAAATTGTTGAAATTCTCTTGAAGCTTTTAAAATTCTCTCTAGAATTTTCAAAATCCATGTCCACATGTTTACAATTTCAAGTAAAAAAAATGCTAAAATTCCAGTTGAAATTTTTTCAAAGTCCCTTAAAAATTTTCCAATTTTTGTCCCAATTCTTCCCATTCCCATTGAAACTTTTCAAATCCCTCTCAAAATTGTTGAAATTCTCTTGAAGCTTTTAAAATTCTCTCTAGAATTTTCAAAATCCATGGCCACATGTTTACAATTTCACGTCAAAAAATGGCTAAAATTCCAGTTGAAATTTTTTCAAAGTCCCTGAAAAATTTTCCAATTTTTGTCCCAATTCTTCCCATTCCCATTGAAACTTTTCAAATCCCTCTCAAAATTGTTGAAATTCTGTTGAAGTTTTTAAAATTCTCTTTAGAATTTTCAAAATCCATGTCCACATGTTTACAATTTCACATAAAAAAATGGCTAAAATTCCAGTTGAAATTTTTTCAGAGTCCCTTCAAAATTTTCCAATTTTTGTCCCAATTCTTCCCATTCCCATTGAAACTTTTCAAATCCCTCTCAAAATTGTGGAAATTCTGTTGAAGCTTTTAAAATTCTCTCTAGAATTTTCAAAATCCATGTCCACATGTTTACAATTTCACGTCAAAAAATGGCTAAAATTCCAGTTGAAATTTTTTCAGAGTCCCTTAAAAATTTTCCAATTTTTGTCCCAATTCTTCCCATTCGCATTGAAACTTTTCAAATCCCTCTCAAAATTGTAGAAATTCTGTTGAAGCTTTTAAAATTCTCTCTAGAATTTTCAAAATCCATGTCCACATGTTTACAATTTCACGTCAAATAATGGCTAAAATTCCAGTTGAAATTTTTTCAAAGTCCCTTAAAAATTTTCCAATTTTTGTCCCAATTCTTCCCATTCCCATTGAAACTTTTCAAATCCCTCTCAAAATTGTTGAAATTCTCTTGAAGCTTTTAAAATTCTCTCTAGAATTTTCAAAATCCATGTCCACATGTTTACAATTTCAAGTAAAAAAAATGCTAAAATTCCAGTTGAAATTTTTTCAAAGTCCCTTAAAAATTTTCCAATTTTTGTCCCAATTCTTCCCATTCCCATTGAAACTTTTCAAATCCCTCTCAAAATTGTTGAAATTCTCTTGAAGCTTTTAAAATTCTCTCTAGAATTTTCAAAATCCATGTCCACATGTTTACAATTTCAAGTAAAAAAAATGCTAAAATTCCAGTTGAAATTTTTTCAAAGTCCCTTAAAAATTTTCCAATTTTTGTCCCAATTCTTCCCATTCCCATTGAAACTTTTCAAATCCCTCTCAAAATTGTTGAAATTCTCTTGAAGCTTTTAAAATTCTCTCTAGAATTTTCAAAATCCATGGCCACATGTTTACAATTTCACGTCAAAAAATGGCTAAAATTCCAGTTGAAATTTTTTCAAAGTCCCTGAAAAATTTTCCAATTTTTGTCCCAATTCTTCCCATTCCCATTGAAACTTTTCAAATCCCTCTCAAAATTGTTGAAATTCTGTTGAAGTTTTTAAAATTCTCTTTAGAATTTTCAAAATCCATGTCCACATGTTTACAATTTCACATAAAAAAATGGCTAAAATTCCAGTTGAAATTTTTTCAGAGTCCCTTAAAAATTTTCCAATTTTTGTCCCAATTCTTCCCATTCCCATTGAAACTTTTCAAATCCCTCTCAAAATTGTGGAAATTCTGTTGAAGCTTTTAAAATTCTCTCTAGAATTTTCAAAATCCATGTCCACATGTTTACAATTTCACGTCAAAAAATGGCTAAAATTCCAGTTGAAATTTTTTCAGAGTCCCTTAAAAATTTTCCAATTTTTGTCCCAATTCTTCCCATTCGCATTGAAACTTTTCAAATCCCTCTCAAAATTGTTGAAATTCTGTTGAAGCTTTTAAAATTCTCTCTAGAATTTTCAAAATCCATGTCCACATGTTTACAATTTCACGTCAAATAATGGCTAAAATTCCAGTTGAAATTTTTTCAAAGTCCCTTAAAAATTTTCCAATTTTTGTCCCAATTCTTCCCATTCCCATTGAAACTTTTCAAATCCCTCTCAAAATTGTTGAAATTCTCTTGAAGCTTTTAAAATTCTCTCTAGAATTTTCAAAATCCATGTCCACATGTTTACAATTTCAAGTAAAAAAAATGCTAAAATTCCAGTTGAAATTTTTTCAAAGTCCCTTAAAAATTTTCCAATTTTTGTCCCAATTCTTCCCATTCCCATTGAAACTTTTCAAATCCCTCTCAAAATTGTTGAAATTCTCTTGAAGCTTTTAAAATTCTCTCTAGAATGTTCAAAATCCATGGCCACATGTTTACAATTTCATGTAAAAAAAATGCTAAAATTCCAGTTGAAATTTTTTCAAAGTCCCTTAACAATTTTCCAATTTTTGTCCCAATTCTTCCCATTCCCATTGAAACTTTTCAAATCCCTCTCAAAATTGTTGAAATTCTGTTAAAGCTTTTAAAATTCTCTCTAGAATTTTCAAAATCCATGTCCACGTTTACAATTTCACATCAAAAAATTGCTAAAATTCCAGTTGAAATTTTTTCAAAGTCCCTTAAAAATTTTCCAATTTTTGTCCCAATTCTTCCCATTCCCATTGAAACTTTTCAAATCCCTCTCAAAATTGTGGAAATTCTGTTGAAGCTTTTAAAATTCTCTCTAGAATTTTCAAAATCCATGTCCACATGTTTACAATTTCACGTCAAAAAATGGCTAAAATTCCAGTTGAAATTTTTTCAGAGTCCCTTAAAAATTTTCCAATTTTTGTCCCAATTCTTCCCATTCGCATTGAAACTTTTCAAATCCCTCTCAAAATTGTAGAAATTCTGTTGAAGCTTTTAAAATTCTCTCTAGAATTTTCAAAATCCATGTCCACATGTTTACAATTTCACGTCAAATAATGGCTAAAATTCCAGTTGAAATTTTTTCAAAGTCCCTTAAAAATTTTCCAATTTTTGTCCCAATTCTTCCCATTCCCATTGAAACTTTTCAAATCCCTCTCAAAATTGTTGAAATTCTCTTGAAGCTTTTAAAATTCTCTCTAGAATTTTCAAAATCCATGTCCACATGTTTACAATTTCAAGTAAAAAAAATGCTAAAATTCCAGTTGAAATTTTTTCAAAGTCCCTTAAAAATTTTCCAATTTTTGTCCCAATTCTTCCCATTCCCATTGAAACTTTTCAAATCCCTCTCAAAATTGTTGAAATTCTCTTGAAGCTTTTAAAATTCTCTCTAGAATTTTCAAAATCCATGTCCACATGTTTACAATTTCATGTAAAAAAAATGCTAAAATTCCAGTTGAAATTTTTTCAAAGTCCCTTAACAATTTTCCAATTTTTGTCCCAATTCTTCCCATTCCCATTGAAACTTTTCAAATCCCTCTCAAAATTGTTGAAATTCTGTTAAAGCTTTTAAAATTCTCTCTAGAATTTTCAAAATCCATGTCCACGTTTACAATTTCACATCAAAAAATTGCTAAAATTCCAGTTGAAATTTTTTCAAAGTCCCTTAAAAATTTTCCAATTTTTGTCCCAATTCTTCCCATTCCCATTGAAACTTTTCAAATCCCTCTCAAAATTGTTGAAATTCTCTTGAAGCTTTTAAAATTCTCTCTAGAATTTTCAAAATCCATGTCCACATGTTTACAATTTCAAGTAAAAAAAATGCTAAAATTCCAGTTGAAATTTTTTCAAAGTCCCTTAAAAATTTTCCAATTTTTGTCCCAATTCTTCCCATTCCCATTGAAACTTTTCAAATCCCTCTCAAAATTGTTGAAATTCTCTTGAAGCTTTTAAAATTCTCTCTAGAATTTTCAAAATCCATGGCCACATGTTTACAATTTCACGTCAAAAAATGGCTAAAATTCCAGTTGAAATTTTTTCAAAGTCCCTGAAAAATTTTCCAATTTTTGTCCCAATTCTTCCCATTCCCATTGAAACTTTTCAAATCCCTCTCAAAATTGTTGAAATTCTGTTGAAGTTTTTAAAATTCTCTTTAGAATTTTCAAAATCCATGTCCACATGTTTACAATTTCACATAAAAAAATGGCTAAAATTCCAGTTGAAATTTTTTCAGAGTCCCTTCAAAATTTTCCAATTTTTGTCCCAATTCTTCCCATTCCCATTGAAACTTTTCAAATCCCTCTCAAAATTGTGGAAATTCTGTTGAAGCTTTTAAAATTCTCTCTAGAATTTTCAAAATCCATGTCCACATGTTTACAATTTCACGTCAAAAAATGGCTAAAATTCCAGTTGAAATTTTTTCAGAGTCCCTTAAAAATTTTCCAATTTTTGTCCCAATTCTTCCCATTCGCATTGAAACTTTTCAAATCCCTCTCAAAATTGTAGAAATTCTGTTGAAGCTTTTAAAATTCTCTCTAGAATTTTCAAAATCCATGTCCACATGTTTACAATTTCACGTCAAATAATGGCTAAAATTCCAGTTGAAATTTTTTCAAAGTCCCTTAAAAATTTTCCAATTTTTGTCCCAATTCTTCCCATTCCCATTGAAACTTTTCAAATCCCTCTCAAAATTGTTGAAATTCTCTTGAAGCTTTTAAAATTCTCTCTAGAATTTTCAAAATCCATGTCCACATGTTTACAATTTCAAGTAAAAAAAATGCTAAAATTCCAGTTGAAATTTTTTCAAAGTCCCTTAAAAATTTTCCAATTTTTGTCCCAATTCTTCCCATTCCCATTGAAACTTTTCAAATCCCTCTCAAAATTGTTGAAATTCTCTTGAAGCTTTTAAAATTCTCTCTAGAATTTTCAAAATCCATGGCCACATGTTTACAATTTCACGTCAAAAAATGGCTAAAATTCCAGTTGAAATTTTTTCAAAGTCCCTTAAAAATTTTCCAATTTTTGTCCCAATTCTTCCCATTCCCATTGAAACTTTTCAAATCCCTCTCAAAATTGTTGAAATTCTGTTGAAGTTTTTAAAATTCTCTCTAGAATTTTCAAAATCCATGTCCACATGTTTACAATTTCACATAAAAAAATGGCTAAAATTCCAGTTGAAATTTTTTCAAAGTCCCTTAAAAATTTTCCAATTTTTGTCCCAATTCTTCCCATTCCCATTGAAACTTTTCAAATCCCTCTCAAAATTGTGGAAATTCTGTTAAAGCTTTTAAAATTCTCTCTAGAATTTTCAAAATCCATGTCCACATGTTTACAATTTCACGTCAAAAAATGGCTAAAATTCCAGTTGAAATTTTTTCAAAGTCCCTTAAAAATTTTCCAATTTTTGTCCCAATTCTTCCCATTCCCATTGAAACTTTTCAAATCCCTTCTCAAAATTGTTGAAATTCTGTTGAAGCTTTTAAAATTCTCTCTAGAATTTTCAAAATCCATGGCCACATGTTTACAATTTCACGTCAAAAAATTGCTAAAATTCCAGTTGAAATTTTTTCAGAGTCCCTTAAAAATTTTCCAATTTTTGTCCCAATTCTTCCCATTCCCATTGAAACTTTTCAAATCCCTCTCAAAATTGTTGAAATTCTCTTGAAGCTTTTAAAATTCTCTCTAGAATTTTCAAAATCCATGTCCACATGTTTACAATTTCACGTCAAATAATGGCTAAAATTCCAGTTGAAATTTTTTCAAAGTCCCTTAAAAATTTTCCAATTTTTGTCCCAATTCTTCCCATTCCCATTGAAACTTTTCAAATCCCTCTCAAAATTGTTGAAATTCTCTTGAAGCTTTTAAAATTCTCTCTAGAATTTTCAAAATCCATGTCCACATGTTTACAATTTCACGTCAAAAAATGGCTAAAATTCCAGTTGAAATTTTTTCAAAGTCCCTTAAAAATTTTCCAATTTTTGTCCCAATTCTTCCCATTCCCATTGAAACTTTTCAAATCCCTCTCAAAATTGTTGAAATTCTCTTGAAGCTTTTAAAATTCTCTCTAGAATTTTCAAAATCCATGTCCACTTGTTTACAATTTCACGTCAAAAAATGGCTAAAATTCCAGTTGAAATTTTTACAAAGTCCCTTAAAAATTTTCCAATTTTTGTCCCAATTCTTCCCATTCCCATTGAAACTTTTCAAATCCCTCTCAAAATTGTTGAAATTCTCTTGAAGCTTTTAAAATTCTCTCTAGAATTTTCAAAATCCATGTCCACATGTTTACAATTTCAAGTAAAAAAAATGCTAAAATTCCAGTTGAAATTTTTTCAAAGTCCCTTAAAAATTTTCCAATTTTTGTCCCAATTCTTCCCATTCCCATTGAAACTTTTCAAATCCCTCTCAAAATTGTTGAAATTCTCTTGAAGCTTTTAAAATTCTCTCTAGAATTTTCAAAATCCATGTCCACATGTTTACAATTTCATGTAAAAAAAATGCTAAAATTCCAGTTGAAATTTTTTCAAAGTCCCTTAACAATTTTCCAATTTTTGTCCCAATTCTTCCCATTCCCATTGAAACTTTTCAAATCCCTCTCAAAATTGTTGAAATTCTGTTAAAGCTTTTAAAATTCTCTCTAGAATTTTCAAAATCCATGTCCACGTTTACAATTTCACATCAAAAAATGGCTAAAATTCCAGTTGAAATTTTTTCAAAGTCCCTTAAAAATTTTCCAATTTTTGTCCCAATTCTTCCCATTCCCATTGAAACTTTTCAAATCCCTCTCAAAATTGTTGAAATTCTCTTGAAGCTTTTAAAATTCTCTCTAGAATTTTCAAAATCCATGTCCACATGTTTACAATTTCAAGTAAAAAAAATGCTAAAATTCCAGTTGAAATTTTTTCAAAGTCCCTTAAAAATTTTCCAATTTTTGTCCCAATTCTTCCCATTCCCATTGAAACTTTTCAAATCCCTCTCAAAATTGTTGAAATTCTCTTGAAGCTTTTAAAATTCTCTCTAGAATTTTCAAAATCCATGGCCACATGTTTACAATTTCACGTCAAAAAATGGCTAAAATTCCAGTTGAAATTTTTTCAAAGTCCCTTCAAAATTTTCCAATTTTTGTCCCAATTCTTCCCATTCCCATTGAAACTTTTCAAATCCCTCTCAAAATTGTTGAAATTCTCTTGAAGTTTTTAAAATTCTCTCTAGAATTTTCAAAATCCATGTCCACATGTTTACAATTTCACGTCAAAAAATGGCTAAAATTCCAGTTGAAATTTTTTCAGAGTCCCTTAAAAATTTTCCAATTTTTGTCCCAATTCTTCCCATTCGCATTGAAACTTTTCAAATCCCTCTCAAAATTGTAGAAATTCTGTTGAAGCTTTTAAAATTCTCTCTAGAATTTTCAAAATCCATGTCCACATGTTTACAATTTCACGTCAAATAATGGCTAAAATTCCAGTTGAAATTTTTTCAAAGTCCCTTAAAAATTTTCCAATTTTTGTCCCAATTCTTCCCATTCCCATTGAAACTTTTCAAATCCCTCTCAAAATTGTTGAAATTCTCTTGAAGCTTTTAAAATTCTCTCTAGAATTTTCAAAATCCATGTCCACATGTTTACAATTTCAAGTAAAAAAATGGCTAAAATGCCAGTTGAAATTTTTTCAAAGTCCCTTAAAAATTTTCCAATTTTTGTCCCAATTCTTCCCATTCCCATTGAAACTTTTCAAATCCCTCTCAAAATTGTAGAAATTCTGTTGAAGCTTTTAAAATTCTCTCTAGAATTTTCAAAATCCATGTCCACATGTTTACAATTTCACGTCAAAAAATGGCTAAAATTCCAGTTGAAATTTTTTCAAAGTCCCTTAAAAATTTTCCAATTTTTGTCCCAATTCTTCCCATTCCCATTGAAACTTTTCAAATCCCTCTCAAAATTGTGGAAATTCTGTTGAAGCTTTTAAAATTCTGTCTAGAATTTTCAAAATCCATGTCCACATGTTTACAATTTCACGTAAAAAAATGGCTAAAATTCCAGTTGAAATTTTTTCAAAGTCCCTTCAAAATTTTCCAATTTTTGTCCCAATTCTTCCCATTCCCATTGAAACTTTTCAAATCCCTCTCAAAATTGTGGAAATTCTGTTGAAGCTTTTAAAATTCTCTCTAGAATTTTCAAAATCCATGTCCACATGTTTACAATTTCACGTCAAAAAATGGCTAAAATTCCAGTTGAAATTTTTTCAGAGTCCCTTAAAAATTTTCCAATTTTTGTCCCAATTCTTCCCATTCGCATTGAAACTTTTCAAATCCCTCTCAAAATTGTTGAAATTCTCTTGAAGCTTTTAAAATTCTCTCTAGAATTTTCAAAATCCATGTCCACATGTTTACAATTTCACGTCAAATAATGGCTAAAATTCCAGTTGAAATTTTTTCAAAGTCCCTTAAAAATTTTCCAATTTTTGTCCCAATTCTTCCCATTCCCATTGAAACTTTTCAAATCCCTCTCAAAATTGTTGAAATTCTCTTGAAGCTTTTAAAATTCTCTCTAGAATTTTCAAAATCCATGTCCACATGTTTACAATTTCAAGTAAAAAAAATGCTAAAATTCCAGTTGAAATTTTTTCAAAGTCCCTTAAAAATTTTCCAATTTTTGTCCCAATTCTTCCCATTCCCATTGAAACTTTTCAAATCCCTCTCAAAATTGTTGAAATTCTCTTGAAGCTTTTAAAATTCTCTCTAGAATTTTCAAAATCCATGGCCACATGTTTACAATTTCACGTCAAAAAATGGCTAAAATTCCAGTTGAAATTTTTTCAAAGTCCCTTAAAAATTTTCCAATTTTTGTCCCAATTCTTCCCATTCCCATTGAAACTTTTCAAATCCCTCTCAAAATTGTTGAAATTCTGTTGAAGTTTTTAAAATTCTCTCTAGAATTTTCAAAATCCATGTCCACATGTTTACAATTTCACATAAAAAAATGGCTAAAATTCCAGTTGAAATTTTTTCAAAGTCCCTTAAAAATTTTCCAATTTTTGTCCCAATTCTTCCCATTCCCATTGAAACTTTTCAAATCCCTCTCAAAATTGTGGAAATTCTGTTGAAGCTTTTAAAATTCTCTCTAGAATTTTCAAAATCCATGTCCACATGTTTACAATTTCACGTCAAAAAATGGCTAAAATTCCAGTTGAAATTTTTTCAAAGTCCCTTAAAAATTTTCCAATTTTTGTCCCAATTCTTCCCATTCCCATTGAAACTTTTCAAATCCCTTCTCAAAATTGTTGAAATTCTGTTGAAGCTTTTAAAATTCTCTCTAGAATTTTCAAAATCCATGGCCACATGTTTACAATTTCACGTCAAAAAATTGCTAAAATTCCAGTTGAAATTTTTTCAGAGTCCCTTAAAAATTTTCCAATTTTTGTCCCAATTCTTCCCATTCCCATTGAAACTTTTCAAATCCCTCTCAAAATTGTAGAAATTCTGTTGAAGCTTTTAAAATTCTCTCTAGAATTTTCAAAATCCATGTCCACATGTTTACAATTTCACGTCAAATAATGGCTAAAATTCCAGTTGAAATTTTTTCAAAGTCCCTTAAAAATTTTCCAATTTTTGTCCCAATTCTTCCCATTCCCATTGAAACTTTTCAAATCCCTCTCAAAATTGTTGAAATTCTGTTGAAGCTTTTAAAATTCTCTCTAGAATTTTCAAAATCCATGTCCACTTGTTTACAATTTCACGTCAAAAAATGGCTAAAATTCCAGTTGAAATTTTTACAAAGTCCCTTAAAAATTTTCCAATTTTTGTCCCAATTCTTCCCATTCCCATTGAAACTTTTCAAATCCCTCTCAAAATTGTTGAAATTCTGTTAAAGCTTTTAAAATTCTCTCTAGAATTTTCAAAATCCATGTCCACGTTTACAATTTCACATCAAAAAATTGCTAAAATTCCAGTTGAAATTTTTTCAAAGTCCCTTAAAAATTTTCCAATTTTTGTCCCAATTCTTCCCATTCCCATTGAAACTTTTCAAATCCCTCTCAAAATTGTTGAAATTCTCTTGAAGCTTTTAAAATTCTCTCTAGAATTTTCAAAATCCATGTCCACATGTTTACAATTTCAAGTAAAAAAAATGCTAAAATTCCAGTTGAAATTTTTTCAAAGTCCCTTAAAAATTTTCCAATTTTTGTCCCAATTCTTCCCATTCCCATTGAAACTTTTCAAATCCCTCTCAAAATTGTTGAAATTCTCTTGAAGCTTTTAAAATTCTCTCTAGAATTTTCAAAATCCATGGCCACATGTTTACAATTTCACGTCAAAAAATGGCTAAAATTCCAGTTGAAATTTTTTCAAAGTCCCTGAAAAATTTTCCAATTTTTGTCCCAATTCTTCCCATTCCCATTGAAACTTTTCAAATCCCTCTCAAAATTGTTGAAATTCTGTTGAAGTTTTTAAAATTCTCTCTAGAATTTTCAAAATCCATGTCCACATGTTTACAATTTCACATAAAAAAATGGCTAAAATTCCAGTTGAAATTTTTTCAAAGTCCCTTAAAAATTTTCCAATTTTTGTCCCAATTCTTCCCATTCCCATTGAAACTTTTCAAATCCCTCTCAAAATTGTGGAAATTCTGTTGAAGCTTTTAAAATTCTCTCTAGAATTTTCAAAATCCATGTCCACATGTTTACAATTTCACGTCAAAAAATTGCTAAAATTCCAGTTGAAATTTTTTCAAAGTCCCTTAAAAATTTTCCAATTTTTGTCCCAATTCTTCCCATTCCCATTGAAACTTTTCAAATCCCTCTCAAAATTGTTGAAATTCTCTTGAAGCTTTTAAAATTCTCTCTAGAATTTTCAAAATCCATGTCCACATGTTTACAATTTCAAGTAAAAAAAATGCTAAAATTCCAGTTGAAATTTTTTCAAAGTCCCTTAAAAATTTTCCAATTTTTGTCCCAATTCTTCCCATTCCCATTGAAACTTTTCAAATCCCTCTCAAAATTGTTGAAATTCTCTTGAAGCTTTTAAAATTCTCTCTAGAATTTTCAAAATCCATGTCCACATGTTTACAATTTCACATAAAAAAATGGCTAAAATTCCAGTTGAAATTTTTTCAAAGTCCCTTAAAAATTTTCCAATTTTTGTCCCAATTCTTCCCATTCCCATTGAAACTTTTCAAATCCCTCTCAAAATTGTAGAAATTCTGTTGAAGCTTTTAAAATTCTCTCTAGAATTTTCAAAATCCATGTCCACATGTTTACAATTTCACGTCAAAAAATGGCTAAAATTCCAGTTGAAATTTTTTCAAAGTCCCTTCAAAATTTTCCAATTTTTGTCCCAATTCTTCCCATTCCCATTGAAACTTTTCAAATCCCTCTCAAAATTTTTTGAAATTCTGTTGAAGCTTTTAAAATTCTCTCTAGAATTTTCAAAATCCATGGCCACATGTTTACAATTTCACATCAAAAAATTGCTAAAATTCCAGTTGAAATTTTTTCAAAGTCCCTTAAAAATTTTCCAATTTTTGTCCCAATTCTTCCCATTCCCATTGAAACTTTTCAAATCCCTCTCAAAATTGTTGAAATTCTGTTGAAGCTTTTAAAATTCTCTCTAGAATTTTCAAAATCCATGTCCACATGTTTACAATTTCACGTCAAAAAATGGCTAAAATTCCAGTTGAAATTTTTTCAAAGTCCCTGAAAAATTTTCCAATTTTTGTCCCAATTCTTCCCATTCCCATTGAAACTTTTCAAATCCCTCTCAAAATTGTGGAAATTCTGTTGAAGCTTTTAAAATTCTCTCTAGAATTTTCAAAATCCATGTCCACTTGTTTACAATTTCACGTCAAAAAATGGCTAAAATTCCAGTTGAAATTTTTACAAAGTCCCTTAAAAATTTTCCAATTTTTGTCCCAATTCTTCCCATTCCCATTGAAACTTTTCAAATCCCTTCTCAAAATTGTTGAAATTCTCTTGAAGCTTTTAAAATTCTCTCTAGAATTTTCAAAATCCATGTCCACATGTTTACAATTTCACATAAAAAAATTGCTAAAATTCCAGTTGAAATTTTTTCAAAGTCCCTTAAAAATTTTCCAATTTTTGTCCCAATTCTTCCCATTCCCATTGAAACTTTTCAAATCCCTCTCAAAATTGTTGAAATTCTCTTGAAGCTTTTAAAATTCTCTCTAGAATTTTCAAAATCCATGTCCACATGTTTACAATTTCATGTAAAAAAAAAGCTAAAATTCCAGTTGAAATTTTTTCAAAGTCCCTTCAAAATTTTCCAATTTTTGTCCCAATTCTTCCCATTCCCATTGAAACTTTTCAAATCCCTCTCAAAATTGTTGAAATTCTGTTGAAGTTTTTAAAATTCTCTCTAGAATTTTCAAAATCCATGTCCACATGTTTACAATTTCACATAAAAAAATGGCTAAAATTCCAGTTGAAATTTTTACAAAGTCCCTTAAAAATTTTCCAATTTTTGTCCCAATTCTTCCCATTCCCATTGAAACTTTTCAAATCCCTCTCAAAATTGTGGAAATTCTGTTGAAGCTTTAAAATTCTCTCTAGAATTTTCAAAATCCATGTCCACATGTTTACAATTTCACGTCAAAAAATGGCTAAAATTCCAGTTGAAATTTTTTCAAAGTCCCTTAAAAATTTTCCAATTTTTGTCCCAATTCTTCCCATTCCCATTGAAACTTTTCAAATCCCTCTCAAAATTGTAGAAATTCTGTTGAAGCTTTTAAAATTCTCTCTAGAATTTTCAAAATCCATGTCCACATGTTTACAATTTCACATAAAAAAATGGCTAAAATTCCAGTTGAAATTTTTTCAAAGTCCCTTAAAAATTTTCCAATTTTTGTCCCAATTCTTCCCATTCCCATTGAAACTTTTCAAATCCCTCTCAAAATTGTTGAAATTCTCTTGAAGCTTTTAAAATTCTCTCTAGAATTTTCAAAATCCATGTCCACATGTTTACAATTTCACGTCAAAAAATGGCTAAAATTCCAGTTGAAATTTTTTCAAAGTCCCTTAAAAATTTTCCAATTTTTGTCCCAATTCTTCCCATTCCCATTGAAACTTTTCAAATCCCTCTCAAAATTGTGGAAATTCTGTTGAAGCTTTTAAAATTCTCTCTAGAATTTTCAAAATCCATGTCCACTTGTTTACAATTTCACGTCAAAAAATGGCTAAAATTCCAGTTGAAATTTTTACAAAGTCCCTTAAGAATTTTCCAATTTTTGTCCCAATTCTTCCCATTCCCATTGAAACTTTTCAAATCCCTCTCAAAATTGTTGAAATTCTCTTGAAGCTTTTAAAATTCTCTCTAGAATTTTCAAAATCCATGTCCACATGTTTACAATTTCACATAAAAAAATGCTAAAATTCCAGTTGAAATTTTTTCAAAGTCCCTTAAAAATTTTCCCATTTTTGTCCCAATTCTTCCCATTCCCATTGAAACTTTTCAAATCCCTCTCAAAATTGTTGAAATTCTGTTGAAGCTTTTAAAATTCTCTCTAGAATTTTCAAAATCCATGTCCACATGTTTACAATTTCATGTAAAAAAAATGCTAAAATTCCAGTTGAAATTTTTTCAAAGTCCCTTAAAAATTTTCCAATTTTTGTCCCAATTCTTCCCATTCCCATTGAAACTTTTCAAATCCCTCTCAAAATTGTAGAAATTCTGTTGAAGCTTTTAAAATTCTCTCTAGAATTTTCAAAATCCATGTCCACATGTTTACAATTTCACATAAAAAAATGGCTAAAATTCCAGTTGAAATTTTTTCAAAGTCCCTTAAAAATTTTCCAATTTTTGTCCCAATTCTTCCCATTCCCATTGAAACTTTTCAAATCCCTCTCAAAATTGTTGAAATTCTCTTGAAGCTTTTAAAATTCTCTCTAGAATTTTCAAAATCCATGTCCACATGTTTACAATTTCACGTCAAAAAATGGCTAAAATTCCAGTTGAAATTTTTTCAAAGTCCCTTAAAAATTTTCCAATTTTTGTCCCAATTCTTCCCATTCCCATTGAAACTTTTCAAATCCCTCTCAAAATTGTGGAAATTCTGTTGAAGCTTTTAAAATTCTCTCTAGAATTTTCAAAATCCATGTCCACTTGTTTACAATTTCACGTCAAAAAATGGCTAAAATTCCAGTTGAAATTTTTACAAAGTCCCTTAAAAATTTTCCAATTTTTGTCCCAATTCTTCCCATTCCCATTGAAACTTTTCAAATCCCTCTCAAAATTGTTGAAATTCTCTTGAAGCTTTTAAAATTCTCTCTAGAATTTTCAAAATCCATGTCCACATGTTTACAATTTCACATAAAAAAATGCTAAAATTCCAGTTGAAATTTTTTCAAAGTCCCTTAAAAATTTTCCCATTTTTGTCCCAATTCTTCCCATTCCCATTGAAACTTTTCAAATCCCTCTCAAAATTGTTGAAATTCTGTTGAAGCTTTTAAAATTCTCTCTAGAATTTTCAAAATCCATGTCCACATGTTTACAATTTCATGTAAAAAAAATGCTAAAATTCCAGTTGAAATTTTTTCAAAGTCCCTTAACAATTTTCCAATTTTTGTCCCAATTCTTCCCATTCCCATTGAAACTTTTCAAATCCCTCTCAAAATTGTTGAAATTCTGTTAAAGCTTTTAAAATTCTCTCTAGAATTTTCAAAATCCATGTCCACGTTTACAATTTCACATCAAAAAATTGCTAAAATTCCAGTTGAAATTTTTTCAAAGTCCCTTAAAAATTTTCCAATTTTTGTCCCAATTCTTCCCATTCCCATTGAAACTTTTCAAATCCCTCTCAAAATTGTTGAAATTCTGTTGAAGCTTTTAAAATTCTCTCTAGAATTTTCAAAATCCATGTCCACATGTTTACAATTTCAAGTAAAAAAAATGCTAAAATTCCAGTTGAAATTTTTTCAAAGTCCCTTAAAAATTTTCCAATTTTTGTCCCAATTCTTCCCATTCCCATTGAAACTTTTCAAATCCCTCTCAAAATTGTTGAAATTCTCTTGAAGCTTTTAAAATTCTCTCTAGAATTTTCAAAATCCATGGCCACATGTTTACAATTTCACGTCAAAAAATGGCTAAAATTCCAGTTGAAATTTTTTCAAAGTCCCTTAAAAATTTTCCAATTTTTGTCCCAATTCTTCCCATTCCCATTGAAACTTTTCAAATCCCTCTCAAAATTGTTGAAATTCTGTTGAAGTTTTTAAAATTCTCTCTAGAATTTTCAAAATCCATGTCCACATGTTTACAATTTCACATAAAAAAATGGCTAAAATTCCAGTTGAAATTTTTTCAAAGTCCCTTAAAAATTTTCCAATTTTTGTCCCAATTCTTCCCATTCCCATTGAAACTTTTCAAATCCCTCTCAAAATTGTGGAAATTCTGTTGAAGCTTTTAAAATTCTCTCTAGAATTTTCAAAATCCATGTCCACATGTTTACAATTTCACGTCAAAAAATGGCTAAAATTCCAGTTGAAATTTTTTCAAAGTCCCTTAAAAATTTTCCAATTTTTGTCCCAATTCTTCCCATTCCCATTGAAACTTTTCAAATCCCTTCTCAAAATTGTTGAAATTCTGTTGAAGCTTTTAAAATTCTCTCTAGAATTTTCAAAATCCATGTCCACATGTTTACAATTTCACGTCAAAAAATTGCTAAAATTCCAGTTGAAATTTTTTCAAAGTCCCTTAAAAATTTTCCAATTTTTGTCCCAATTCTTCCCATTCCCATTGAAACTTTTCAAATCCCTCTCAAAATTGTTGAAATTCTCTGAAGCTTTTAAAATTCTCTCTAGAATTTTCAAAATCCATGTCCACATGTTTACAATTTCAAGTAAAAAAAATGCTAAAATTCCAGTTGAAATTTTTTCAGAGTCCCTTAAAAATTTTCCAATTTTTGTCCCAATTCTTCCCATTCCCATTGAAACTTTTCAAATCCCTCTCAAAATTGTTGAAATTCTCTTGAAGCTTTTAAAATTCTCTCTAGAATTTTCAAAATCCATGTCCACATGTTTACAATTTCACATAAAAAATTGCTAAAATTCCAGTTGAAATTTTTTCAAAGTCCCTTAAAAATTTTCCAATTTTTGTCCCAATTCTTCCCATTCCCATTGAAACTTTTCAAATCCCTCTCAAAATTGTGGAAATTCTGTTGAAGCTTTTAAAATTCTCTCTAGAATTTTCAAAATCCATGTCCACATGTTTACAATTTCACATAAAAAAATGGCTAAAATTCCAGTTGAAATTTTTTCAAAGTCCCTTAAAAATTTTCCAATTTTTGTCCCAATTCTTCCCATTCCCATTGAAACTTTTCAAATCCCTCTCAAAATTGTTGAAATTCTGTTGAAGCTTTTAAAATTCTCTCTAGAATTTTCAAAATCCATGTCCACATGTTTACAATTTCACGTCAAAAAATGGCTAAAATTCCAGTTGAAATTTTTTCAAAGTCCCTTAAAAATTTTCCAATTTTTGTCCCAATTCTTCCCATTCCCATTGAAACTTTTCAAATCCCTCTCAAAATTGTTGAAATTCTCTTGAAGCTTTTAAAATTCTCTCTAGAATTTTCAAAATCCATGTCCACATGTTTACAATTTCATGTAAAAAAATTGCTAAAATTCCAGTTGAAATTTTTTCAAAGTCCCTTAAAAATTTTCCAATTTTTGTCCCAATTCTTCCCATTCCCATTGAAACTTTTCAAATCCCTCTCAAAATTGTAGAAATTCTGTTGAAGCTTTTAAAATTCTCTCTAGAATTTTCAAATCCATGTCCACATGTTTACAATTTCACGTCAAAAAATGGCTAAAATTCCAGTTGAAATTTTTTCAAAGTCCCTTAAAAATTTTCCAATTTTTGTCCCAATTCTTCCCATTCCCATTGAAACTTTTCAAATCCCTCTCAAAATTGTGGAAATTCTGTTGAAGCTTTTAAAATTCTGTCTAGAATTTTCAAAATCCATGTCCACATGTTTACAATTTCACGTAAAAAAATGGCTAAAATTCCAGTTGAAATTTTTTCAAAGTCCCTTCAAATTTTCCAATTTTTGTCCCAATTCTTCCCATTCCCATTGAAACTTTTCAAATCCCTCTCAAAATTGTGGAAATTCTGTTGAAGCTTTTAAAATTCTCTCTAGAATTTTCAAAATCCATGTCCACATGTTTACAATTTCACGTCAAAAAATGGCTAAAATTCCAGTTGAAATTTTTCAGAGTCCCTTAAAAATTTTCCAATTTTTGTCCCAATTCTTCCCATTCGCATTGAAACTTTTCAAATCCCTCTCAAAATTGTTGAAATTCTCTTGAAGCTTTTAAAATTCTCTCTAGAATTTTCAAAATCCATGTCCACATGTTTACAATTTCACGTCAAATAATGGCTAAAATTCCAGTTGAAATTTTTTCAAAGTCCCTTAAAAATTTTCCAATTTTTGTCCCAATTCTTCCCATTCCCATTGAAACTTTTCAAATCCCTCTCAAAATTGTTGAAATTCTCTTGAAGCTTTTAAAATTCTCTCTAGAATTTTCAAAATCCATGTCCACATGTTTACAATTTCAAGTAAAAAAAATGCTAAAATTCCAGTTGAAATTTTTTCAAAGTCCCTTAAAAATTTTCCAATTTTTGTCCCAATTCTTCCCATTCCCATTGAAACTTTTCAAATCCCTCTCAAATTGTTGAAATTCTCTTGAAGCTTTTAAAATTCTCTCTAGAATTTTCAAAATCCATGGCCACATGTTTACAATTTCACGTCAAAAAATGGCTAAAATTCCAGTTGAAATTTTTTCAAAGTCCCTTAAAAATTTTCCAATTTTTGTCCCAATTCTTCCCATTCCCATTGAAACTTTTCAAATCCCTCTCAAAATTGTTGAAATTCTGTTGAAGTTTTTAAAATTCTCTCTAGAATTTTCAAAATCCATGTCCACATGTTTACAATTTCACATAAAAAAATGGCTAAAATTCCAGTTGAAATTTTTTCAAAGTCCCTTAAAAATTTTCCAATTTTTGTCCCAATTCTTCCCATTCCCATTGAAACTTTTCAAATCCCTCTCAAAATTGTGGAAATTCTGTTGAAGCTTTTAAAATTCTCTCTAGAATTTTCAAAATCCATGTCCACATGTTTACAATTTCACGTCAAAAAATGGCTAAAATTCCAGTTGAAATTTTTTCAAAGTCCCTTAAAAATTTTCCAATTTTTGTCCCAATTCTTCCCATTCCCATTGAAACTTTCAAATCCCTTCTCAAAATTGTTGAAATTCTGTTGAAGCTTTTAAAATTCTCTCTAGAATTTTCAAAATCCATGGCCACATGTTTACAATTTCACGTCAAAAAATTGCTAAAATTCCAGTTGAAATTTTTTCAGAGTCCCTTAAAAATTTTCCAATTTTTGTCCCAATTCTTCCCATTCCCATTGAAACTTTTCAAATCCCTCTCAAAATTGTAGAAATTCTGTTGAAGCTTTTAAAATTCTCTCTAGAATTTTCAAAATCCATGTCCACATGTTTACAATTTCACGTCAAATAATGGCTAAAATTCCAGTTGAAATTTTTTCAAAGTCCCTTAAAAATTTTCCAATTTTTGTCCCAATTCTTCCCATTCCCATTGAAACTTTTCAAATCCCTCTCAAAATTGTTGAAATTCTGTTGAAGCTTTTAAAATTCTCTCTAGAATTTTCAAAATCCATGTCCACTTGTTTACAATTTCACGTCAAAAAATGGCTAAAATTCCAGTTGAAATTTTTACAAAGTCCCTTAAAAATTTTCCAATTTTTGTCCCAATTCTTCCCATTCCCATTGAAACTTTTCAAATCCCTCTCAAAATTGTTGAAATTCTGTTAAAGCTTTTAAAATTCTCTCTAGAATTTTCAAAATCCATGTCCACGTTTACAATTTCACATCAAAAAATTGCTAAAATTCCAGTTGAAATTTTTTCAAAGTCCCTTAAAAATTTTCCAATTTTTGTCCCAATTCTTCCATTCCCATTGAAACTTTTCAAATCCCTCTCAAAATTGTTGAAATTCTCTTGAAGCTTTTAAAATTCTCTCTAGAATTTTCAAAATCCATGTCCACATGTTTACAATTTCAAGTAAAAAAAATGCTAAAATTCCAGTTGAAATTTTTTCAAAGTCCCTTAAAAATTTTCCAATTTTTGTCCCAATTCTTCCCATTCCCATTGAAACTTTTCAAATCCCTCTCAAAATTGTTGAAATTCTCTTGAAGCTTTTAAAATTCTCTCTAGAATTTTCAAAATCCATGGCCACATGTTTACAATTTCACGTCAAAAAATGGCTAAAATTCCAGTTGAAATTTTTTCAAAGTCCCTGAAAAATTTTCCAATTTTTGTCCCAATTCTTCCCATTCCCATTGAAACTTTTCAAATCCCTCTCAAAATTGTTGAAATTCTGTTGAAGTTTTTAAAATTCTCTCTAGAATTTTCAAAATCCATGTCCACATGTTTACAATTTCACATAAAAAAATGGCTAAAATTCCAGTTGAAATTTTTTCAAAGTCCCTTAAAAATTTTCCAATTTTTGTCCCAATTCTTCCCATTCCCATTGAAACTTTTCAAATCCTCTCAAAATTGTGGAAATTCTGTTGAAGCTTTTAAAATTCTCTCTAGAATTTTCAAAATCCATGTCCACATGTTTACAATTTCACGTCAAAAAATTGCTAAAATTCCAGTTGAAATTTTTTCAAAGTCCCTTAAAAATTTTCCAATTTTTGTCCCAATTCTTCCCATTCCCATTGAAACTTTTCAAATCCCTCTCAAAATTGTTGAAATTCTCTTGAAGCTTTTAAAATTCTCTCTAGAATTTTCAAAATCCATGTCCACATGTTTACAATTTCAAGTAAAAAAATGCTAAAATTCCAGTTGAAATTTTTTC
>NW_028115090.1:0-35529 GCF_964273445.1 Streptopelia decaocto
GAGAGAATTTTAAAAGCTTCAACGAGAATTTCAACCATTTTGAGAGGGATTTGAAAAGTTTCAATGGGAATGGGAAGAATTGGGACAAAAATTGGAAAATTTTTAAGGGACTTTGAAAAAATTTCAACTGGAATTTTAGCATTTTTTTTGACGTGAAATGTGTAAACATGTGGACATGGATTTTGAAAATTCTAGAGAGAATTTTAAAAGCTTCAACAGAATTTCCTACAATTTTGAGAGGGATTTGAAAAGTTTCATGGGAATGGGAAGAATTGGGACAAAAATTGGAAAATTTTTAAGGGACTTTGAAAAAATTTCAACTGGAATTTTAGCATTTTTTTGACGTGAAATTGTAAACATGTGGCCATGGATTTTGAAAATTCTAGAGAGAATTTTAAAAGCTTCAAGAGAATTTCAACAATTTTGAGAGGGATTTGAAAAGTTTCAATGGGAATGGGAAGAATTGGGACAAAAATTGGAAAATTTTTAAGGGACTTTGAAAAAATTTCAACTGGAATTTTAGCCATTTTGTTACGTGAAATTGTAAACATGTGGCCATGGATTTTGAAAATTCTAGAGAGAATTTTAAAAGCTTCAACAGAATTTCAACAATTTTGAGAGGGGATTTGAAAAGTTTCAATGGGAATGGGAAGAATTGGGACAAAAATTGGAAAATTTTTAAGGGACTTTGAAAAAATTTCAACTGGAATTTTAGCCATTTTTTGACGTGAAATTGTAAACATGTGGCCGTGGATTTTGAAAATTCTAGAGAGAATTTTAAAAGTTTCAACAGAATTTCAACAATTTTGAGAGGGATTTGAAAAGTTTCAATGGGAATGGGAAGAATTGGGACAAAAATTGGAAAATTTTTCAGGGACTTTGAAAAAATTTCAACTGGAATTTTAGCAATTTTTTGATGTGAAATTGTAAACATGTGGCCATGGATTTTGAAAATTCTAGAGAGAATTTTAAAAGCTTCAAGAGAATTTCAACAATTTTGAGAGGGATTTGAAAAGTTTCAATGGGAATGGGAAGAATTGGGACAAAAATTGGAAAATTTTTCAGGGACTTTGAAAAAATTTCAACTGGAATTTTAGCCATTTTTTTATGTGAAATTGTAAACATGTGGCCATGGATTTTGAAAATTCTAGAGAGAATTTTAAAAGCTTCAAGAGAATTTCCACAATTTTGAGAGGGATTTGAAAAGTTTCAATGGGAATGGGAAGAATTGGGACAAAAATTGGAAAATTTTTAAGGGACTTTGAAAACATTTCAACTGGAATTTTAGCAATTTTTTTTACGTGAAATTGTAAACATGTGGCCGTGGATTTTGAAAATTCTAGAGAGAATTTTAAAAGTTTCAACAGAATTTCAACAATTTGAGAGGGATTTGAAAAGTTTCAATGGGAATGGGAAGAATTGGGACAAAAATTGGAAAATTTTTAAGGGACTTTGAAAAAATTTCAACTGGAATTTTAGCCATTTTTTTTACGTGAAATTGTAAACATGTGGCCATGGATTTTGAAAATTCTAGAGAGTATTTTAAAAGCTTCAAGAGAATTTCAACAATTTTGAGAGGGATTTGAAAAGTTTCAATGGGAATGGGAAGAATTGGGACAAAAATTGGAAAATTTTTAAGGGACTTTGAAAAATTGCAACTGGAATTTTAGCCATTTTTTGACGTGAAATTGTAAACATGTGGACATGGATTTTGAAAATTCTAGAGAGAATTTTAAAAGCTTCAAGAGAATTTCCACAATTTTGAGAGGGATTTGAAAAGTTTCAATGGGAATGGGAAGAATTGGGACAAAAATTGGAAAATTTTTAAGGGACTTTGAAAAAATTTCAACTGGAATTTTAGCCATTTTTTGACGTGAAATTGTAAACATGTGGCCATGGATTTTGAAAATTCTAGAGAGAATTTTAAAAGTTTCAACAGAATTTCAACAATTTTGAGAGGGATTTGAAAAGTTTCAATGGGAATGGGAAGAATTGGGACAAAAATTGGAAAATTTTTAAGGGACTTTGAAAAAATTTCAACTGGAATTTTAGCATTTTTTTACGTGAAATTGTAAACATGTGGCCATGGATTTTGAAAATTCTAGAGAGAATTTTAAAAGCTTCAAGAGAATTTCAACAATTTTGAGAGGGATTTGAAAAGTTTCAATGGGAATGGGAAGAATTGGGACAAAAATTGGAAAATTTTTAAGGGACTTTGAAAAAATTTCAACTGGAATTTTAGCCAGTTTGTTACGTGAAATTGTAAACATGTGGTCATGGATTTTGAAAATTCTAGAGAGAATTTTAAAAGCTTCAACAGAATTTCAACAATTTTGAGAGGGATTTGAAAAGTTTCAATGGGAATGGGAAGAATTGGGACAAAAATTGGAAAATTTTTAAGGGACTTTGAAAAAATTTCAACTGGAATTTTAGCCATTTTTTGACGTGAAATTGTAAACATGTGGACATGGATTTTGAAAATTCTAGAGAGAATTTTAAAAGCTTTAACAGAATTTCAACAATTTTGAGAGGGATTTGAAAAGTTTCAATGGGAATGGGAAGAATTGGGACAAAAATTGGAAAATTTTTAAGGGACTTTGAAAAAATTTCAACTGGAATTTTAGCCATTTTGTTACGTGAAATTGTAAACATGTGGACATGGATTTTGAAAATTCTAGAGAGAATTTTAAAAGCTTCAACAGAATTTCAACAATTTTGAGAGGGATTTGAAAAGTTTCAATGGGAATGGGAAGAATTGGGACAAAAATTGGAAAATTTTTAAGGGACTTTGAAAAAATTTCAACTGGAATTTTAGCATTTTTTTGACGTGAAATTGTAAACATGTGGACATGGATTTTGAAAATTCTAGAGAGAATTTTAAAAGCTTCAACAGAATTTCCACAATTTTGAGAGGGATTTGAAAAGTTTCAATGGGAATGGGAAGAATTGGGACAAAAATTGGAAAATTTTTAAGGGATTTTGAAAAAATTTCAACTGGAATTTTAGCATTTTTTTGACGTGAAATTGTAAACATGTGGCCATGGATTTTGAAAATTCTAGAGAGAATTTTAAAAGCTTCAACAGAATTTCAACAATTTTGAGAGGGATTTGAAAAGTTTCAATGGGAATGGGAAGAATTGGGACAAAAATTGGAAAATTTTTAAGGGACTTTGAAAAAATTTCAACTGGAATTTTAGCCATTTCTTGACGTGAAATTGTAAACATGTGGACATGGATTTTGAAAATTCTAGAGAGAATTTTAAAAGCTTTAACAGAATTTCAACAATTTTGAGAGGGATTTGAAAAGTTTCAATGGGAATGGGAAGAATTGGGACAAAAATTGGAAAATTTTTAAGGGACTTTGAAAAAATTTCAACTGGAATTTTAGCCATTTTGTTACGTGAAATTGTAAACATGTGGACATGGATTTTGAAAATTCTAGAGAGAATTTTAAAAGCTTCAACAGAATTTCAACAATTTTGAGAGGGATTTGAAAAGTTTCAATGGGAATGGGAAGAATTGGGACAAAAATTGGAAAATTTTTAAGGGACTTTGAAAAAATTTCAACTGGAATTTTAGCATTTTTTTGACGTGAAATTGTAAACATGTGGACATGGATTTTGAAAATTCTAGAGAGAATTTTAAAAGCTTCAACAGAATTTCCACAATTTTGAGAGGGATTTGAAAAGTTTCCATGGGAATGGGAAGAATTGGGACAAAAATTGGAAAATTTTTAAGGGATTTTGAAAAAATTTCAACTGGAATTTTAGCATTTTTTTGACGTGAAATTGTAAACATGTGGCCATGGATTTTGAAAATTCTAGAGAGAATTTTAAAAGCTTCAAGAGAATTTCAACAATTTTAAGAGGGATTTGAAAAGTTTCAATGGGAATGGGAAGAATTGGGACAAAAATTGGAAAATTTTTAAGGGACTTTGAAAAAATTTCAACTGGAATTTTAGCCATTTTTTGACGTGAAATTGTAAACATGTGGCCATGGATTTTGAAAATTCTAGAGAGAATTTTAAAAGCTTCAACAGAATTTCAACAATTTTGAGAGGGATTTGAAAAGTTTCAATGGGAATGGGAAGAATTGGGACAAAAATTGGAAAATTTTTAAGGGACTTTGAAAAAATTTCAACTGGAATTTTAGCCATTTTTTGACGTGAAATTGTAAACATGTGGCCGTGGATTTTGAAAATTCTAGAGAGAATTTTAAAAGCTTCAACAGAATTTCAACAATTTTGAGAGGGATTTGAAAAGTTTCAATGGGAATGGGAAGAATTGGGACAAAAATTGGAAAATTTTTAAGGGACTTTGAAAAAATTTCAACTGGAATTTTAGCCATTTTTTGACGTGAAATTGTAAACATGTGGACATGGATTTTGAAAATTCTAGAGAGAATTTTAAAAGCTTCAAGAGAATTTCAACAATTTTGAGAGGGATTTGAAAAGTTTCAATGGGAATGGGAAGAATTGGGACAAAAATTGGAAAATTTTTAAGGGACTTTGAAAAAATTTCAACTGGAATTTTAGCCATTTTTTGACGTGAAATTGTAAACATGTGGCCATGGATTTTGAACATTCTGGAGAGAATTTTAAAAGCTTCAACAGAATTTCAACAATTTTGAGAGGGATTTGAAAAGTTTCAATGGGAATGGGAAGAATTGGGACAAAAATTGGAAAATTTTTAAGGGACTTTGAAAAAATTTCAACTGGAATTTTAGCCATTTTTTGACGTGAAATTGTAAACATGTGGACATGGATTTTGAAAATTCTAGAGAGAATTTTAAAAGCTTTAACAGAATTTCAACAATTTTGAGAGGGATTTGAAAAGTTTCAATGGGAATGGGAAGAATTGGGACAAAAATTGGAAAATTTTTAAGGGACTTTGAAAAAATTTCAACTGGAATTTTAGCCATTTTGTTACGTGAATTTGTAAACATGTGGACATGGATTTTGAAAATTCTAGAGAGAATTTTAAAAGCTTCAACAGAATTTCAACAATTTTGAGAGGGATTTGAAAAGTTTCAATGGGAATGGGAAGAATTGGGACAAAAATTGGAAAATTTTTAAGGGACTTTGAAAAAATTTCAACTGGAATTTTAGCATTTTTTTGACGTGAAATTGTAAACATGTGGCCATGGATTTTGAAAATTCTAGAGAGAATTTTAAAAGCTTCAACAGAATTTCCACAATTTTGAGAGGGATTTGAAAAGTTTCAATGGGAATGGGAAGAATTGGGACAAAAATTGGAAAATTTTTAAGGGATTTTGAAAAAATTTCAACTGGAATTTTAGCATTTTTTTGACGTGAAATTGTAAACATGTGGCCATGGATTTTGAAAATTCTAGAGAGAATTTTAAAAGCTTCAACAGAATTTCAACAATTTTGAGAGGGATTTGAAAAGTTTCAATGGGAATGGGAAGAATTGGGACAAAAATTGGAAAATTTTTAAGGGACTTTGAAAAAATTTCAACTGGAATTTTAGCCATTTCTTGACGTGAAATTGTAAACATGTGGACATGGATTTTGAAAATTCTAGAGAGAATTTTAAAAGCTTTAACAGAATTTCAACAATTTTGAGAGGGATTTGAAAAGTTTCAATGGGAATGGGAAGAATTGGGACAAAAATTGGAAAATTTTTAAGGGACTTTGAAAAAATTTCAACTGGAATTTTAGCCATTTTGTTACGTGAAATTGTAAACATGTGGACATGGATTTTGAAAATTCTAGAGAGAATTTTAAAAGCTTCAACAGAATTTCAACAATTTGGAGAGGGATTTGAAAAGTTTCAATGGGAATGGGAAGAATTGGGACAAAAATTGGAAAATTTTTAAGGGACTTTGAAAAAATTTCAACTGGAATTTTAGCATTTTTTTGACGTGAAATTGTAAACATGTGGACATGGATTTTGAAAATTCTAGAGAGAATTTTAAAAGCTTCAACAGAATTTCCACAATTTTGAGAGGGATTTGAAAAGTTTCCATGGGAATGGGAAGAATTGGGACAAAAATTGGAAAATTTTTAAGGGATTTTGAAAAAATTTCAACTGGAATTTTAGCATTTTTTTGACGTGAAATTGTAAACATGTGGCCATGGATTTTGAAAATTCTAGAGAGAATTTTAAAAGCTTCAAGAGAATTTCAACAATTTTGAGAGGGATTTGAAAAGTTTCAATGGGAATGGGAAGAATTGGGACAAAAATTGGAAAATTTTTAAGGGACTTTGAAAAAATTTCAACTGGAATTTTAGCCATTTTGTTACGTGAAATTGTAAACATGTGGCCATGGATTTTGAAAATTCTAGAGAGAATTTTAAAAGCTTCAACAGAATTTCAACAATTTTGAGAGGGATTTGAAAAGTTTCAATGGGAATGGGAAGAATTGGGACAAAAATTGGAAAATTTTTAAGGGACTTTGAAAAAATTTCAACTGGAATTTTAGCCATTTTTTGACGTGAAATTGTAAACATGTGGCCGTGGATTTTGAAAATTCTAGAGAGAATTTTAAAAGTTTCAACAGAATTTCAACAATTTTGAGAGGGATTTGAAAAGTTTCAATGGGAATGGGAAGAATTGGGACAAAAATTGGAAAATTTTTCAGGGACTTTGAAAAAATTTCAACTGGAATTTTAGCAATTTTTTGATGTGAAATTGTAAACATGTGGCCATGGATTTTGAAAATTCTAGAGAGAATTTTAAAAGCTTCAAGAGAATTTCAACAATTTTGAGAGGGATTTGAAAAGTTTCAATGGGAATGGGAAGAATTGGGACAAAAATTGGAAAATTTTTCAGGGACTTTGAAAAAATTTCAACTGGAATTTTAGCCATTTTTTTATGTGAAATTGTAAACATGTGGCCATGGATTTTGAAAATTCTAGAGAGAATTTTAAAAGCTTCAAGAGAATTTCCACAATTTTGAGAGGGATTTGAAAAGTTTCAATGGGAATGGGAAGAATTGGGACAAAAATTGGAAAATTTTTAAGGGACTTTGAAAACATTTCAACTGGAATTTTAGCAATTTTTTTTACGTGAAATTGTAAACATGTGGCCGTGGATTTTGAAAATTCTAGAGAGAATTTTAAAAGTTTCAACAGAATTTCAACAATTTTGAGAGGGATTTGAAAAGTTTCAATGGGAATGGGAAGAATTGGGACAAAAATTGGAAAATTTTTAAGGGACTTTGAAAAAATTTCAACTGGAATTTTAGCCATTTTTTTTACGTGAAATTGTAAACATGTGGCCATGGATTTTGAAAATTCTAGAGAGTATTTTAAAAGCTTCAAGAGAATTTCAACAATTTTGAGAGGGATTTGAAAAGTTTCAATGGGAATGGGAAGAATTGGGACAAAAATTGGAAAATTTTTAAGGGACTTTGAAAAAATTGCAACTGGAATTTTAGCCATTTTTTGACGTGAAATTGTAAACATGTGGACATGGATTTTGAAAATTCTAGAGAGAATTTTAAAAGCTTCAAGAGAATTTCCACAATTTTGAGAGGGATTTGAAAAGTTTCAATGGGAATGGGAAGAATTGGGACAAAAATTGGAAAATTTTTAAGGGACTTTGAAAAAATTTCAACTGGAATTTTAGCCATTTTTTGACGTGAAATTGTAAACATGTGGCCATGGATTTTGAAAATTCTAGAGAGAATTTTAAAAGTTTCAACAGAATTTCAACAATTTTGAGAGGGATTTGAAAAGTTTCAATGGGAATGGGAAGAATTGGGACAAAAATTGGAAAATTTTTAAGGGACTTTGAAAAAATTTCAACTGGAATTTTAGCATTTTTTTACGTGAAATTGTAAACATGTGGCCATGGATTTTGAAAATTCTAGAGAGAATTTTAAAAGCTTCAAGAGAATTTCAACAATTTTGAGAGGGATTTGAAAAGTTTCAATGGGAATGGGAAGAATTGGGACAAAAATTGGAAAATTTTTAAGGGACTTTGAAAAAATTTCAACTGGAATTTTAGCCAGTTTGTTACGTGAAATTGTAAACATGTGGTCATGGATTTTGAAAATTCTAGAGAGAATTTTAAAAGCTTCAACAGAATTTCAACAATTTTGAGAGGGATTTGAAAAGTTTCAATGGGAATGGGAAGAATTGGGACAAAAATTGGAAAATTTTTAAGGGACTTTGAAAAAATTTCAACTGGAATTTTAGCCATTTTTTGACGTGAAATTGTAAACATGTGGACATGGATTTTGAAAATTCTAGAGAGAATTTTAAAAGCTTTAACAGAATTTCAACAATTTTGAGAGGGATTTGAAAAGTTTCAATGGGAATGGGAAGAATTGGGACAAAAATTGGAAAATTTTTAAGGGACTTTGAAAAAATTTCAACTGGAATTTTAGCCATTTTGTTACGTGAAATTGTAAACATGTGGACATGGATTTTGAAAATTCTAGAGAGAATTTTAAAAGCTTCAACAGAATTTCAACAATTTTGAGAGGGATTTGAAAAGTTTCAATGGGAATGGGAAGAATTGGGACAAAAATTGGAAAATTTTTAAGGGACTTTGAAAAAATTTCAACTGGAATTTTAGCATTTTTTTGACGTGAAATTGTAAACATGTGGACATGGATTTTGAAAATTCTAGAGAGAATTTTAAAAGCTTCAACAGAATTTCCACAATTTTGAGAGGGATTTGAAAAGTTTCAATGGGAATGGGAAGAATTGGGACAAAAATTGGAAAATTTTTAAGGGATTTTGAAAAAATTTCAACTGGAATTTTAGCATTTTTTTGACGTGAAATTGTAAACATGTGGCCATGGATTTTGAAAATTCTAGAGAGAATTTTAAAAGCTTCAACAGAATTTCAACAATTTTGAGAGGGATTTGAAAAGTTTCAATGGGAATGGGAAGAATTGGGACAAAAATTGGAAAATTTTTAAGGGACTTTGAAAAAATTTCAACTGGAATTTTAGCCATTTTGTTACGTGAAATTGTAAACATGTGGACATGGATTTTGAAAATTCTAGAGAGAATTTTAAAAGCTTCAACAGAATTTCAACAATTTTGAGAGGGATTTGAAAAGTTTCAATGGGAATGGGAAGAATTGGGACAAAAATTGGAAAATTTTTAAGGGACTTTGAAAAAATTTCAACTGGAATTTTAGCATTTTTTGACGTGAAATTGTAAACATGTGGACATGGATTTTGAAAATTCTAGAGAGAATTTTAAAAGCTTCAACAGAATTTCACAATTTTGAGAGGGATTTGAAAAGTTTCAATGGGAATGGGAAGAATTGGGACAAAAATTGGAAAATTTTTAAGGGACTTTTGAAAAAATTTCAACTGGAATTTTAGCATTTTTTTGACGTGAAATTGTAAACATGTGGCCATGGATTTTGAAAATTCTAGAGAGAATTTTAAAAGCTTCAAGAGAATTTCAACAATTTTAAGAGGGATTTGAAAAGTTTCAATGGGAATGGGAAGAATTGGGACAAAAATTGGAAAATTTTTAAGGGACTTTGAAAAAATTTCAACTGGAATTTTAGCCATTTTTTGACGTGAAATTGTAAACATGTGGCCATGGATTTTGAAAATTCTAGAGAGAATTTTAAAAGCTTCAACAGAATTTCAACAATTTTGAGAGGGATTTGAAAAGTTTCAATGGGAATGGGAAGAATTGGGACAAAAATTGGAAAATTTTTAAGGGACTTTGAAAAAATTTCAACTGGAATTTTAGCCATTTTTTGACGTGAAATTGTAAACATGTGGCCGTGGATTTTGAAAATTCTAGAGAGAATTTTAAAAGCTTCAACAGAATTTCAACAATTTTGAGAGGGATTTGAAAAGTTTCAATGGGAATGGGAAGAATTGGGACAAAAATTGGAAAATTTTTAAGGGACTTTGAAAAAATTTCAACTGGAATTTTAGCCATTTTTTGACGTGAAATTGTAAACATGTGGACATGGATTTTGAAAATTCTAGAGAGAATTTTAAAAGCTTCAAGAGAATTTCAACAATTTTGAGAGGGATTTGAAAAGTTTCAATGGGAATGGGAAGAATTGGGACAAAAATTGGAAAATTTTTAAGGGACTTTGAAAAAATTTCAACTGGAATTTTAGCCATTTTTTGACGTGAAATTGTAAACATGTGGCCATGGATTTTGAACATTCTGGAGAGAATTTTAAAAGCTTCAACAGAATTTCAACAATTTTGAGAGGGATTTGAAAAGTTTCAATGGGAATGGGAAGAATTGGGACAAAAATTGGAAAATTTTTAAGGGACTTTGAAAAAATTTCAACTGGAATTTTAGCCATTTTTTTGACGTGAAATTGTAAACATGTGGCCATGGATTTTGAAAATTCTAGAGAGAATTTTAAAAGCTTCAACAGAATTTCCACAATTTTGAGAGGGATTTGAAAAGTTTCAATGGGAATGGGAAGAATTGGGACAAAAATTGGAAAATTTTTAAGGGACTTTGAAAAAATTTCAACTGGAATTTTAGCCATTTTTTGACGTGAAATTGTAAACATGTGGTCATAGATTTTGAAAATTCTAGAGAGAATTTTAAAAGCTTCAACAGAATTTCCACAATTTTGAGAGGGATTTGAAAAGTTTCAATGGGAATGGGAAGAATTGGGACAAAAATTGGAAAATTTTTAAGGGACTTTGAAAAAATTTCAACTGGAATTTTAGCATTTTTTTTACGTGAAATTGTAAACATGTGGCCATGGATTTTGAAAACTCTAGAGAGAATTTTAAAAGCTTTAACAGAATTTCAACAATTTTGAGAGGGATTTGAAAAGTTTCAATGGGACTGGGAAGAATTGGGACAAAAATTGGAAAATTTTTAAGGGACTTTGAAAAAATTTCAACTGGAATTTTAGCAATTTTTTGACGTGAAATTGTAAACATGTGGACATGGATTTTGAAAATTCTAGAGAGAATTTTAAAAGCTTCAACAGAATTTCAACAATTTTGAGAGGGATCTGAAAAGTTTCAATGGGAATGGGAAGAATTGGGACAAATATTGGAAAATTTTTAAGGGACTTTGAAAAAATTTCAACTGGAATTTTAGCCATTTTTTTTACGTGAAATTGTAAACATGTGGCCGTGGATTTTGAAAATTCTAGAGAGAATTTTAAAAGTTTCAACAGAATTTCAACAATTTTGAGAGGGATTTGAAAAGTTTCAATGGGAATGGGAAGAATTGGGACAAAAATTGGAAAATTTTTAAGGGACTTTGAAAAAATTTCAACTGGAATTTTAGCAATTTTTTTATGTGAAATTGTAAACATGTGGCCATGGATTTTGAAAATTCTAGAGAGAATTTTAAAAGCTTCAAGAGAATTTCAACAATTTTGAGAGGGATTTGAAAAGTTTCAATGGGAATGGGAAGAATTGGGACAAAAATTGGAAAATTTTTAAGGGACTTTGAAAAAATTTCAACTGGAATTTTTGCCATTTTTTGACGTGAAATTGTAAACATGTGGACATGGATTTTGAAAATTCTAGAGAGAATTTTAAAAGCTTCAAGAGAATTTCAACAATTTTGAGAGGGATTTGAAAAGTTTCCATGGGAATGGGAAGAATTGGGACCAAAATTGGAAAATTTTTAAGGGACTTTGAAAAAATTTCAACTGGAACTTTAGCCATTTTTTTATGTGAAATTGTAAACATGTGGCCATGGATTTTGAAAATTCTAGAGAGAATTTTAAAAGCTTCAAGAGAATTTCCACAATTTTGAGAGGGATTTGAAAAGTTTCAATGGGAATGGAAGAATTGGGACAAAAATTGGAAAATTTTTAAGGGACTTTGAAAAAATTTCAACTGGAATTTTAGCCATTTTTTGACGTGAAATTGTAAACATGTGGCCATGGATTTTGAAAATTCTAGAGAGAATTTTAAAAGTTTCAACAGAATTTCAACAATTTTGAGAGGGATTTGAAAAGTTTCAATGGGAATGGGAAGAATTGGGACAAAAATTGGAAAATTTTAAGGGACTTTGAAAAAATTTCAACTGGAATTTTAGCCATTTTTTTATGTGAAATTGTAAACATGTGGCCATGGATTTTGAAAATTCTAGAGAGAATTTTAAAAGCTTCAAGAGAATTTCAACAATTTTGAGAGGGATTTGAAAAGTTTCAATGGGAATGGGAAGAATTGGGACAAAAATTGGAAAATTTTTAAGGGACTTTGAAAAAATTGCAACTGGAATTTTAGCCATTTTTTATGTGAAATTGTAAACATGTGGACATGGATTTTGAAAATTCTAGAGAGAATTTTAAAAGCTTCAAGAGAATTTCAACAATTTTGAGAGGGATTTGAAAAGTTTCCATGGGAATGGGAAGAATTGGGACAAAAATTGGAAAATTTTTAAGGGACTTTGAAAAAATTTCAACTGGAATTTTAGCCATTTTTTGACGTGAAATTGTAAACATGTGGCCATGGATTTTGAACATTCTAGAGAGAATTTTAAAAGCTTCAACAGAATTTCAACAATTTTGAGAGGGATTTGAAAAGTTTCAATGGGAATGGGAAGAATTGGGACAAAAATTGGAAAATTTTTAAGGGACTTTGAAAAAATTTCAACTGGAATTTTAGCCATTTTTTGACGTGAAATTGTAAACATGTGGCCATGGATTTTGAACATTCTGGAGAGAATTTTAAAAGCTTCAACAGAATTTCAACAATTTTGAGAGGGATTTGAAAAGTTTCAATGGGAATGGGAAGAATTGGGACAAAAATTGGAAAATTTTTAAGGGACTTTGAAAAAATTTCAACTGGAATTTTAGCCATTTTTTTATGTGAAATTGTAAACGTGTGGACATGGATTTTGAAAATTCTAGAGAGAATTTTAAAAGCTTCAAGAGAATTTCAACAATTTTGAGAGGGATTTGAAAAGTTTCAATGGGAATGGGAAGAATTGGGACAAAAATTGGAAAATTTTTAAGGGACTTTGAAAAAATTTCAACTGGAATTTTAGCATTTTTTTATGTGAAATTGTAAACATGTGGCCATGGATTTTGAAAATTCTAGAGAGAATTTTAAAAGCTTCAAGAGAATTTCAACATTTTTGAGAGGGATTTGAAAAGTTTCAATGGGAATGGGAAGAATTGGGACAAAAATTGGAAAATTTTTAAGGGACTTTGAAAAAATTTCAACTGGAATTTTAGCCATTTTTTGACGTGAAATTGTAAACATGTGGCCATGGATTTTGAAAATTCTAGAGAGAATTTTAAAAGCTTCAACAGAATTTCAACAATTTTGAGAGGGATTTGAAAAGTTTCAATGGGACTGGGAAGAATTGGGATAAAAATTGGAAAATTTTTAAGGGACTTTGAAAAAATTTCAACTGGAATTTTAGCCATTTTTTGACGTGAAATTGTAAACATGTGGCCATGGATTTTGAAAATTCTAGAGAGAATTTTAAAAGTTTCAACAGAATTTCAACAATTTTGAGAGGGATTTGAAAAGTTTCAATGGGAATGGGAAGAATTGGGACAAAAATTGGAAAATTTTTAAGGGACTTTGAAAAAATTTCAACTGGAATTTTAGCCATTTTTTTATGTGAAATTGTAAACATGTGGCCATGGATTTTGAAAATTCTAGAGAGAATTTTAAAAGCTTCAAGAGAATTTCAACAATTTTGAGAGGGATTTGAAAAGTTTCAATGGGAATGGGAAGAATTGGGACAAAAATTGGAAAATTTTTAAGGGACTTTGAAAAAATTGCAACTGGAATTTTAGCCATTTTTTATGTGAAATTGTAAACATGTGGACATGGATTTTGAAAATTCTAGAGAGAATTTTAAAAGCTTCAAGAGAATTTCCACAATTTTGAGAGGGATTTGAAAAGTTTCCATGGGAATGGGAAGAATTGGGACAAAAATTGGAAAATTTTTAAGGGATTTTGAAAAAATTTCAACTGGAATTTTAGCATTTTTTTGACGTGAAATTGTAAACATGTGGCCATGGATTTTGAAAATTCTAGAGAGAATTTTAAAAGCTTCAAGAGAATTTCAACAATTTTAAGAGGGATTTGAAAAGTTTCAATGGGAATGGGAAGAATTGGGACAAAAATTGGAAAATTTTTAAGGGACTTTGAAAAAATTTCAACTGGAATTTTAGCCATTTTGTTACGTGAAATTGTAAACATGTGGCCATGGATTTTGAAAATTCTAGAGAGAATTTTAAAAGCTTCAACAGAATTTCAACAATTTTGAGAGGGATTTGAAAAGTTTCCATGGGAATGGGAAGAATTGGGACAAAAATTGGAAAATTTTTAAGGGATTTTGAAAAAATTTCAACTGGAATTTTAGCATTTTTTTGACGTGAAATTGTAAACATGTGGCCATGGATTTTGAAAATTCTAGAGAGAATTTTAAAAGCTTCAAGAGAATTTCAACAATTTTAAGAGGGATTTGAAAAGTTTCAATGGGAATGGGAAGAATTGGGACAAAAATTGGAAAATTTTTAAGGGACTTTGAAAAAATTTCAACTGGAATTTTAGCCATTTTGTTACGTGAAATTGTAAACATGTGGCCATGGATTTTGAAAATTCTAGAGAGAATTTTAAAAGCTTCAACAGAATTTCAACAATTTTGAGAGGGATTTGAAAAGTTTCAATGGGAATGGGAAGAATTGGGACAAAAATTGGAAAATTTTTAAGGGACTTTGAAAAAATTTCAACTGGAATTTTAGCCATTTTTTGACGTGAAATTGTAAACATGTGGCCGTGGATTTTGAAAATTCTAGAGAGAATTTTAAAAGCTTCAACAGAATTTCAACAATTTTGAGAGGGATTTGAAAAGTTTCAATGGGAATGGGAAGAATTGGGACAAAAATTGGAAAATTTTAAGGGACTTTGAAAAAATTTCAACTGGAATTTTAGCCATTTTTTGACGTGAAATTGTAAACATGTGGCCATGGATTTTGAAAATTCTAGAGAGAATTTTAAAAGCTTCAAGAGAATTTCAACAATTTTGAGAGGGATTTGAAAAGTTTCAATGGGAATGGGAAGAATTGGGACAAAAATTGGAAAATTTTTAAGGGACTTTGAAAAAATTTCAACTGGAATTTTAGCCATTTTTTGACGTGAAATTGTAAACATGTGGCCATGGATTTTGAACATTCTGGAGAGAATTTTAAAAGCTTCAACAGAATTTCAACAATTTTGAGAGGGATTTGAAAAGTTTCAATGGGAATGGGAAGAATTGGGACAAAAATTGGAAAATTTTTAAGGGACTTTGAAAAAATTTCAACTGGAATTTTAGCCATTTTTTTTATGTGAAATTGTAAACATGTGGACATGGATTTTGAAAATTCTAGAGAGAATTTTAAAAGCTTTAACAGAATTTCAACAATTTTGAGAGGGATTTGAAAAGTTTCAATGGGAATGGGAAGAATTGGGACAAAAATTGGAAAATTTTTAAGGGACTTTGAAAAAATTTCAACTGGAATTTTAGCCATTTTTTGACGTGAAATTGTAAACATGTGGTCATAGATTTTGAAAATTCTAGAGAGAATTTTAAAAGCTTCAACAGAATTTCCACAATTTTGAGAGGGATTTGAAAAGTTTCAATGGGAATGGGAAGAATTGGGACAAAAATTGGAAAATTTTTAAGGGACTTTGAAAAAATTTCAACTGGAATTTTAGCCATTTTTTGACGTGAAATTGTAAACATGTGGCCATGGATTTTGAAAATTCTAGAGAGAATTTTAAAAGTTTCAACAGAATTTCAACAATTTTGAGAGGGATTTGAAAAGTTTCAATGGGAATGGGAAGAATTGGGACAAAAATTGGAAAATTTTTAAGGGACTTTGAAAAAATTTCAACTGGAATTTTAGCCATTTTTTTATGTGAAATTGTAAACATGTGGCCATGGATTTTGAAAATTCTAGAGAGAATTTTAAAAGCTTCAAGAGAATTTCAACAATTTTGAGAGGGATTTGAAAAGTTTCAATGGGAATGGGAAGAATTGGGACAAAAATTGGAAAATTTTTAAGGGACTTTGAAAAAATTGCAACTGGAATTTTAGCCATTTTTTATGTGAAATTGTAAACATGTGGACATGGATTTTGAAAATTCTAGAGAGAATTTTAAAAGCTTCAAGAGAATTTCAACAATTTTGAGAGGGATTTGAAAAGTTTCCATGGGAATGGGAAGAATTGGGACAAAAATTGGAAAATTTTTAAGGGACTTTGAAAAAATTTCAACTGGAATTTTAGCCATTTTTTGACGTGAAATTGTAAACATGTGGCCATGGATTTTGAACATTCTAGAGAGAATTTTAAAAGCTTCAACAGAATTTCAACAATTTTGAGAGGGATTTGAAAAGTTTCAATGGGAATGGGAAGAATTGGGACAAAAATTGGAAAATTTTTCAGGGACTTTGAAAAAATTTCAACTGGAATTTTAGCCATTTTTTGACGTGAAATTGTAAACATGTGGCCATGGATTTTGAACATTCTGGAGAGAATTTTAAAAGCTTCAACAGAATTTCAACAATTTTGAGAGGGATTTGAAAAGTTTCAATGGGAATGGGAAGAATTGGGACAAAAATTGGAAAATTTTTAAGGGACTTTGAAAAAATTTCAACTGGAATTTTAGCCATTTTTTTATGTGAAATTGTAAACGTGTGGACATGGATTTTGAAAATTCTAGAGAGAATTTTAAAAGCTTCAAGAGAATTTCAACAATTTTGAGAGGGATTTGAAAAGTTTCAATGGGAATGGGAAGAATTGGGACAAAAATTGGAAAATTTTTAAGGGACTTTGAAAAAATTTCAACTGGAATTTTAGCATTTTTTTATGTGAAATTGTAAACATGTGGCCATGGATTTTGAAAATTCTAGAGAGAATTTTAAAAGCTTCAAGAGAATTTCAACATTTTTGAGAGGGATTTGAAAAGTTTCAATGGGAATGGGAAGAATTGGGACAAAAATTGGAAAATTTTTAAGGGACTTTGAAAAAATTTCAACTGGAATTTTAGCCATTTTTTGACGTGAAATTGTAAACATGTGGCCATGGATTTTGAAAATTCTAGAGAGAATTTTAAAAGCTTCAACAGAATTTCAACAATTTTGAGAGGGATTTGAAAAGTTTCAATGGGACTGGGAAGAATTGGGATAAAAATTGGAAAATTTTTAAGGGACTTTGAAAAAATTTCAACTGGAATTTTAGCCATTTTTTGACGTGAAATTGTAAACATGTGGCCATGGATTTTGAAAATTCTAGAGAGAATTTTAAAAGTTTCAACAGAATTTCAACAATTTTGAGAGGGATTTGAAAAGTTTCAATGGGAATGGGAAGAATTGGGACAAAAATTGGAAAATTTTTAAGGGACTTTGAAAAAATTGCAACTGGAATTTTAGCCATTTTTTGACGTGAAATTGTAAACATGTGGCCATGGATTTTGAAAATTCTAGAGAGAATTTTAAAAGCTTCAAGAGAATTTCAACAATTTTGAGAGGGATTTGAAAAGTTTCAATGGGAATGGGAAGAATTGGGACAAAAATTGGAAAATTTTTAAGGGACTTTGAAAAAATTGCAACTGGAATTTTAGCCATTTTTTATGTGAAATTGTAAACATGTGGACATGGATTTTGAAAATTCTAGAGAGAATTTTAAAAGCTTCAAGAGAATTTCCACAATTTTGAGAGGGATTTGAAAAGTTTCCATGGGAATGGGAAGAATTGGGACAAAAATTGGAAAATTTTTAAGGGATTTTGAAAAAATTTCAACTGGAATTTTAGCCATTTTTTTGACGTGAAATTGTAAACATGTGGCCATGGATTTTGAAAATTCTAGAGAGAATTTTAAAAGCTTCAAGAGAATTTCAACAATTTTAAGAGGGATTTGAAAAAGTTTCAATGGGAATGGGAAGAATTGGGACAAAAATTGGAAAATTTTTAAGGGACTTTGAAAAAATTTCAACTGGAATTTTAGCCATTTTTTGACGTGAAATTGTAAACATGTGGCCATGGATTTTGAAAATTCTAGAGAGAATTTTAAAAGCTTCAACAGAATTTCAACAATTTTGAGAGGGATTTGAAAAGTTTCCATGGGAATGGGAAGAATTGGGACAAAAATTGGAAAATTTTTAAGGGATTTTGAAAAAATTTCAACTGGAATTTTAGCATTTTTTTGACGTGAAATTGTAAACATGTGGCCATGGATTTTGAAAATTCTAGAGAGAATTTTAAAAGCTTCAAGAGAATTTCAACAATTTTAAGAGGGATTTGAAAAGTTTCAATGGGAATGGGAAGAATTGGGACAAAAATTGGAAAATTTTTAAGGGACTTTGAAAAAATTTCAACTGGAATTTTAGCCATTTTGTTACGTGAAATTGTAAACATGTGGCCATGGATTTTGAAAATTCTAGAGAGAATTTTAAAAGCTTCAAGAGAATTTCAACAATTTTGAGAGGGATTTGAAAAGTTTCAATGGGAATGGGAAGAATTGGGACAAAAATTGGAAAATTTTTAAGGGACTTTGAAAAAATTTCAACTGGAATTTTAGCCATTTTTTGACGTGAAATTGTAAACATGTGGCCGTGGATTTTGAAAATTCTAGAGAGAATTTTAAAAGCTTCAACAGAATTTCAACAATTTTGAGAGGGATTTGAAAAGTTTCAATGGGAATGGGAAGAATTGGGACAAAAATTGGAAAATTTTTAAGGGACTTTGAAAAAATTTCAACTGGAATTTTAGCCATTTTTTTGACGTGAAATTGTAAACATGTGGACATGGATTTTGAAAATTCTAGAGAGAATTTTAAAAGCTTCAAGAGAATTTCAACAATTTTGAGAGGGATTTGAAAAGTTTCAATGGGAATGGGAAGAATTGGGACAAAAATTGGAAAATTTTTAAGGGACTTTGAAAAAATTTCAACTGGAATTTTAGCCATTTTTTGACGTGAAATTGTAAACATGTGGCCATGGATTTTGAACATTCTGGAGAGAATTTTAAAAGCTTCAACAGAATTTCAACAATTTTGAGAGGGATTTGAAAAGTTTCAATGGGAATGGGAAGAATTGGGACAAAAATTGGAAAATTTTTAAGGGACTTTGAAAAAATTTCAACTGGAATTTTAGCCATTTTTTTTATGTGAAATTGTAAACATGTGGCCATGGATTTTGAAAATTCTAGAGAGAATTTTAAAAGCTTCAACAGAATTTCCACAATTTTGAGAGGGATTTGAAAAGTTTCAATGGGAATGGGAAGAATTGGGACAAAAATTGGAAAATTTTTAAGGGACTTTGAAAAAATTTCAACTGGAATTTTAGCCATTTTTTGACGTGAAATTGTAAACATGTGGTCATAGATTTTGAAAATTCTAGAGAGAATTTTAAAAGCTTCAACAGAATTTCCACAATTTTGAGAGGGATTTGAAAAGTTTCAATGGGAATGGGAAGAATTGGGACAAAAATTGGAAAATTTTTAAGGGACTTTGAAAAAATTTCAACTGGAATTTTAGCATTTTTTTTACGTGAAATTGTAAACATGTGGCCATGGATTTTGAAAACTCTAGAGAGAATTTTAAAAGCTTTAACAGAATTTCAACAATTTTGAGAGGGATTTGAAAAGTTTCAATGGGACTGGGAAGAATTGGGACAAAAATTGGAAAATTTTTAAGGGACTTTGAAAAAATTTCAACTGGAATTTTAGCAATTTTTTGACGTGAAATTGTAAACATGTGGACATGGATTTTGAAAATTCTAGAGAGAATTTTAAAAGCTTCAACAGAATTTCAACAATTTTGAGAGGGATCTGAAAAGTTTCAATGGGAATGGGAAGAATTGGGACAAATATTGGAAAATTTTTAAGGGACTTTGAAAAAATTTCAACTGGAATTTTAGCCATTTTTTTTTACGTGAAATTGTAAACATGTGGCCGTGGATTTTGAAAATTCTAGAGAGAATTTTAAAAGTTTCAACAGAATTTCAACAATTTTGAGAGGGATTTGAAAAGTTTCAATGGGAATGGGAAGAATTGGGACAAAAATTGGAAAATTTTTAAGGGACTTTGAAAAAATTTCAACTGGAATTTTAGCAATTTTTTTATGTGAAATTGTAAACATGTGGCCATGGATTTTGAAAATTCTAGAGAGAATTTTAAAAGCTTCAAGAGAATTTCAACAATTTTGAGAGGGATTTGAAAAGTTTCAATGGGAATGGGAAGAATTGGGACAAAAATTGGAAAATTTTTAAGGGACTTTGAAAAAATTTCAACTGGAATTTTTGCCATTTTTTGACGTGAAATTGTAAACATGTGGACATGGATTTTGAAAATTCTAGAGAGAATTTTAAAAGCTTCAAGAGAATTTCAACAATTTTGAGAGGGATTTGAAAAGTTTCCATGGGAATGGGAAGAATTGGGACCAAAATTGGAAAATTTTTAAGGGACTTTGAAAAAATTTCAACTGGAACTTTAGCCATTTTTTTATGTGAAATTGTAAACATGTGGCCATGGATTTTGAAAATTCTAGAGAGAATTTTAAAAGCTTCAAGAGAATTTCCACAATTTTGAGAGGGATTTGAAAAGTTTCAATGGGAATGGGAAGAATTGGGACAAAAATTGGAAAATTTTTAAGGGACTTTGAAAAAATTTCAACTGGAATTTTAGCCATTTTTTGACGTGAAATTGTAAACATGTGGCCATGGATTTTGAAAATTCTAGAGAGAATTTTAAAAGTTTCAACAGAATTTCAACAATTTTGAGAGGGATTTGAAAAGTTTCAATGGGAATGGGAAGAATTGGGACAAAAATTGGAAAATTTTTAAGGGACTTTGAAAAAATTTCAACTGGAATTTTAGCCATTTTTTTATGTGAAATTGTAAACATGTGGCCATGGATTTTGAAAATTCTAGAGAGAATTTTAAAAGCTTCAAGAGAATTTCAACAATTTTGAGAGGGATTTGAAAAGTTTCAATGGGAATGGGAAGAATTGGGACAAAAATTGGAAAATTTTTAAGGGACTTTGAAAAAATTGCAACTGGAATTTTAGCCATTTTTTATGTGAAATTGTAAACATGTGGACATGGATTTTGAAAATTCTAGAGAGAATTTTAAAAGCTTCAAGAGAATTTCAACAATTTTGAGAGGGATTTGAAAAGTTTCCATGGGAATGGGAAGAATTGGGAGAAAAATTGGAAAATTTTTAAGGGACTTTGAAAAAATTTCAACTGGAATTTTAGCCATTTTTTGACGTGAAATTGTAAACATGTGGCCATGGATTTTGAACATTCTAGAGAGAATTTTAAAAGCTTCAACAGAATTTCAACAATTTTGAGAGGGATTTGAAAAGTTTCCATGGGAATGGGAAGAATTGGGACAAAAATTGGAAAATTTTTAAGGGACTTTGAAAAAATTTCAACTGGAATTTTAGCCATTTTTTGACGTGAAATTGTAAACATGTGGCCATGGATTTTGAACATTCTGGAGAGAATTTTAAAAGCTTCAACAGAATTTCAACAATTTTGAGAGGGATTTGAAAAGTTTCAATGGGAATGGGAAGAATTGGGACAAAAATTGGAAAATTTTTAAGGGACTTTGAAAAAATTTCAACTGGAATTTTAGCATTTTTTTATGTGAAATTGTAAACATGTGGCCATGGATTTTGAAAATTCTAGAGAGAATTTTAAAAGCTTCAAGAGAATTTCAACATTTTTGAGAGGGATTTGAAAAGTTTCAATGGGAATGGGAAGAATTGGGACAAAAATTGGAAAATTTTTAAGGGACTTTGAAAAAATTTCAACTGGAATTTTAGCCATTTTTTGACGTGAAATTGTAAACATGTGGACATGGATTTTGAAAATTCTAGAGAGAATTTTAAAAGCTTCAACAGAATTTCAACAATTTTGAGAGGGATTTGAAAAGTTTCAATGGGACTGGGAAGAATTGGGATAAAAATTGGAAAATTTTTAAGGGACTTTGAAAAAATTTCAACTGGAATTTTAGCCATTTTTTGACGTGAAATTGTAAACATGTGGCCATGGATTTTGAAAATTCTAGAGAGAATTTTAAAAGCTTCAAGAGAATTTCAACAATTTGGAGAGGGATTTGAAAAGTTTCAATGGGAATGGGAAGAATTGGGACAAAAATTGGAAAATTTTTAAGGGACTTTGAAAAAATTTCAACTGGAATTTTAGCCATTTTTTTATGTGAAATTGTAAACATGTGGCCATGGATTTTGAAAATTCTAGAGAGAATTTTAAAAGCTTCAAGAGAATTTCAACAATTTTGAGAGGGATTTGAAAAGTTTCAATGGGAATGGGAAGAATTGGGACAAAAATTGGAAAATTTTTAAGGGACTTTGAAAAAATTGCAACTGGAATTTTAGCCATTTTTTATGTGAAATTGTAAACATGTGGACATGGATTTTGAAAATTCTAGAGAGAATTTTAAAAGCTTCAAGAGAATTTCAACAATTTTGAGAGGGATTTGAAAAGTTTCAATGGGAATGGGAAGAATTGGGACAAAAATTGGAAAATTTTTAAGGGACTTTGAAAAAATTGCAACTGGAATTTTAGCCATTTTTTATGTGAAATTGTAAACATGTGGACATGGATTTTGAAAATTCTAGAGAGAATTTTAAAAGCTTCAAGAGAATTTCAACAATTTTGAGAGGGATTTGAAAAGTTTCCATGGGAATGGGAAGAATTGGGACAAAAATTGGAAAATTTTTAAGGGACTTTGAAAAAATTTCAACTGGAATTTTAGCCATTTTTTGACTGAAATTGTAAACATGTGGCCATGGATTTTGAACATTCTGGAGAGAATTTTAAAAGCTTCAACAGAATTTCAACAATTTTGAGAGGGATTTGAAAAGTTTCAATGGGAATGGGAAGAATTGGGACAAAAATTGGAAAATTTTTCAGGGACTTTGAAAAAATTTCAACTGGAATTTTAGCCATTTTTTGACGTGAAATTGTAAACGTGTGGACATGGATTTTGAAAATTCTAGAGAGAATTTTAAAAGCTTCAAGAGAATTTCAACAATTTTGAGAGGGATTTGAAAAGTTTCAATGGGAATGGGAAGAATTGGGACAAAAATTGGAAAATTTTTAAGGGACTTTGAAAAAATTTCAACTGGAATTTTAGCATTTTTTTATGTGAAATTGTAAACATGTGGCCATGGATTTTGAAAATTCTAGAGAGAATTTTAAAAGCTTCAACAGAATTTCAACAATTTTGAGAGGGATTTGAAAAGTTTAATGGGAATGGGAAGAATTGGGACAAAAATTGGAAAATTTTTAAGGGACTTTGAAAAAATTTCAACTGGAATTTTAGCCATTTTTTGACGTGAAATTGTAAACATGTGGCCATGGATTTTGAAAATTCTAGAGAGAATTTTAAAAGCTTCAAGAGAATTTCAACAATTTTGAGAGGGATTTGAAAAGTTTCCATGGGAATGGGAAGAATTGGGACAAAAATTGGAAAATTTTTAAGGGACTTTGAAAAAATTTCAACTGGAATTTTAGCCATTTTTTGACGTGAAATTGTAAACATGTGGCCATGGATTTTGAACATTCTAGAGAGAATTTTAAAAGCTTCAACAGAATTTCAACAATTTTGAGAGGGATTTGAAAAGTTTCAATGGGAATGGGAAGAATTGGGACAAAAATTGGAAAATTTTTAAGGGACTTTGAAAAAATTTCAACTGGAATTTTAGCCATTTTTTGACGTGAAATTGTAAACATGTGGCCATGGATTTTGAACATTCTGGAGAGAATTTTAAAAGCTTCAACAGAATTTCAACAATTTTGAGAGGGATTTGAAAAGTTTCAATGGGAATGGGAAGAATTGGGACAAAAATTGGAAAATTTTTAAGGGACTTTGAAAAAATTTCAACTGGAATTTTAGCCATTTTTTGACGTGAAATTGTAAACGTGTGGACATGGATTTTGAAAATTCTAGAGAGAATTTTAAAAGCTTCAAGAGAATTTCAACAATTTTGAGAGGGATTTGAAAAGTTTCAATGGGAATGGGAAGAATTGGGACAAAAATTGGAAAATTTTTCAGGGACTTTGAAAAAATTTCAACTGGAATTTTAGCATTTTTTTATGTGAAATTGTAAACATGTGGCCATGGATTTTGAAAATTCTAGAGAGAATTTTAAAAGCTTCAAGAGAATTTCAACATTTTTGAGAGGGATTTGAAAAGTTTCAATGGGAATGGGAAGAATTGGGACAAAAATTGGAAAATTTTTAAGGGACTTTGAAAAAATTTCAACTGGAATTTTAGCCATTTTTTGACGTGAAATTGTAAACATGTGGCCATGGATTTTGAAAATTCTAGAGAGAATTTTAAAAGCTTCAACAGAATTTCAACAATTTTGAGAGGGATTTGAAAAGTTTCAATGGGACTGGGAAGAATTGGGATAAAAATTGGAAAATTTTTAAGGGACTTTGAAAAAATTTCAACTGGAATTTTAGCCATTTTTTGACGTGAAATTGTAAACATGTGGCCATGGATTTTGAAAATTCTAGAGAGAATTTTAAAAGCTTCAAGAGAATTTCAACAATTTTGAGAGGGATTTGAAAAGTTTCAATGGGAATGGGAAGAATTGGGACAAAAATTGGAAAATTTTTAAGGGACTTTGAAAAAATTGCAACTGGAATTTTAGCCATTTTTTATGTGAAATTGTAAACATGTGGACATGGATTTTGAAAATTCTAGAGAGAATTTTAAAAGCTTCAAGAGAATTTCAACAATTTTGAGAGGGATTTGAAAAGTTTCAATGGGAATGGGAAGAATTGGGACAAAAATTGGAAAATTTTTTAGGGACTTTGAAAAAATTGCAACTGGAATTTTAGCCATTTTTTATGTGAAATTGTAAACATGTGGACATGGATTTTGAAAATTCTAGAGAGAATTTTAAAAGCTTCAAGAGAATTTCAACAATTTTGAGAGGGATTTGAAAAGTTTCCATGGGAATGGGAAGAATTGGGACAAAAATTGGAAAATTTTTAAGGGACTTTGAAAAAATTTCAACTGGAATTTTAGCCATTTTTTGACGTGAAATTGTAAACATGTGGCCATGGATTTTGAACATTCTGGAGAGAATTTTAAAAGCTTCAACAGAATTTCAACAATTTTGAGAGGGATTTGAAAAGTTTCAATGGGAATGGGAAGAATTGGGACAAAAATTGGAAAATTTTTCAGGGACTTTGAAAAAATTTCAACTGGAATTTTAGCCATTTTTTGACGTGAAATTGTAAACGTGTGGACATGGATTTTGAAAATTCTAGAGAGAATTTTAAAAGCTTCAAGAGAATTTCAACAATTTTGAGAGGGATTTGAAAAGTTTCAATGGGAATGGGAAGAATTGGGACAAAAATTGGAAAATTTTTAAGGGACTTTGAAAAAATTTCAACTGGAATTTTAGCATTTTTTTATGTGAAATTGTAAACATGTGGCCATGGATTTTGAAAATTCTAGAGAGAATTTTAAAAGCTTCAACAGAATTTCAACAATTTTGAGAGGGATTTGAAAGGTTTAATGGGAATGGGAAGAATTGGGACAAAAATTGGAAAATTTTTAAGGGACTTTGAAAAAATTTCAACTGGAATTTTAGCCATTTTTTGACGTGAAATTGTAAACATGTGGCCATGGATTTTGAAAATTCTAGAGAGAATTTTAAAAGCTTCAAGAGAATTTCAACAATTTTGAGAGGGATTTGAAAAGTTTCAATGGGAATGGGAAGAATTGGGACAAAAATTGGAAAATTTTTAAGGGACTTTGAAAAAATTTCAACTGGAATTTTAGCCATTTTTTGACGTGAAATTGTAAACATGTGGCCATGGATTTTGAACATTCTAGAGAGAATTTTAAAAGCTTCAACAGAATTTCAACAATTTTGAGAGGGATTTGAAAAGTTTCAATGGGACTGGGAAGAATTGGGATAAAAATTGGAAAATTTTTAAGGGACTTTGAAAAAATTTCAACTGGAATTTTAGCCATTTTTTGACGTGAAATTGTAAACATGTGGCCATGGATTTTGAAAATTCTAGAGAGAATTTTAAAAGTTTCAACAGAATTTCAACAATTTTGAGAGGGATTTGAAAAGTTTCAATGGGAATGGGAAGAATTGGGACAAAAATTGGAAAATTTTTAAGGGACTTTGAAAAAATTTCAACTGGAATTTTAGCCATTTTTTTATGTGAAATTGTAAACATGTGGCCATGGATTTTGAAAATTCTAGAGAGAATTTTAAAAGCTTCAAGAGAATTTCAACAATTTTGAGAGGGATTTGAAAAGTTTCAATGGGAATGGGAAGAATTGGGACAAAAATTGGAAAATTTTTAAGGGACTTTGAAAAAATTGCAACTGGAATTTTAGCCATTTTTTATGTGAAATTGTAAACATGTGGCCATGGATTTTGAAAATTCTAGAGAGAATTTTAAAAGCTTCAAGAGAATTTCAACAATTTTGAGAGGGATTTGAAAAGTTTCAATGGGAATGGGAAGAATTGGGACAAAAATTGGAAAATTTTTAAGGGACTTTGAAAAAATTGCAACTGGAATTTTAGCCATTTTTTATGTGAAATTGTAAACATGTGGACATGGATTTTGAAAATTCTAGAGAGAATTTTAAAAGCTTCAAGAGAATTTCAACAATTTTGAGAGGGATTTGAAAAGTTTCCATGGGAATGGGAAGAATTGGGACAAAAATTGGAAAATTTTTAAGGGACTTTGAAAAAATTTCAACTGGAATTTTAGCCATTTTTTGACGTGAAATTGTAAACATGTGGCCATGGATTTTGAACATTCTGGAGAGAATTTTAAAAGCTTCAACAGAATTTCAACAATTTTGAGAGGGATTTGAAAAGTTTCAATGGGAATGGGAAGAATTGGGACAAAAATTGGAAAATTTTTCAGGGACTTTGAAAAAATTTCAACTGGAATTTTAGCCATTTTTTGACGTGAAATTGTAAACGTGTGGACATGGATTTTGAAAATTCTAGAGAGAATTTTAAAAGCTTCAAGAGAATTTCAACAATTTTGAGAGGGATTTGAAAAGTTTCAATGGGAATGGGAAGAATTGGGACAAAAATTGGAAAATTTTTAAGGGACTTTGAAAAAATTTCAACTGGAATTTTAGCATTTTTTTATGTGAAATTGTAAACATGTGGCCATGGATTTTGAAAATTCTAGAGAGAATTTTAAAAGCTTCAACAGAATTTCAACAATTTTGAGAGGGATTTGAAAAGTTTAATGGGAATGGGAAGAATTGGGACAAAAATTGGAAAATTTTTAAGGGACTTTGAAAAAATTTCAACTGGAATTTTAGCCATTTTTTGACGTGAAATTGTAAACATGTGGCCATGGATTTTGAAAATTCTAGAGAGAATTTTAAAAGCTTCAACAGAATTTCAACAATTTTGAGAGGGATTTGAAAAGTTTCAATGGGAATGGGAAGAATTGGGACAAAAATTGGAAAATTTTTAAGGGACTTTGAAAAAATTTCAACTGGAATTTTAGCTTTTTTTTTACGTGAAATTGTAAACATGTGGCCATGGATTTTGAAAACTCTAGAGAGAATTTTAAAAGCTTCAAGAGAATTTCAACAATTTTGAGAGGGATTTGAAAAGTTTCAATGGGACTGGGAAGAATTGGGACAAAAATTGGAAAATTTTTAAGGGACTTTGAAAAAATTTCAACTGGAATTTTAGCCATTTTTTGACGTGAAATTGTAAACATGTGGCCATGGATTTTGAACATTCTGGAGAGAATTTTAAAAGCTTCAACAGAATTTCCACAATTTTGAGAGGGATTTGAAAAGTTTCAATGGGAATGGGAAGAATTGGGACAAAAATTGGAAAATTTTTAAGGGACTTTGAAAAAATTTCAACTGGAATTTTAGCATTTTTTTTACGTGAAATTGTAAACATGTGGCCATGGATTTTGAAAACTCTAGAGAGAATTTTAAAAGCTTTAACAGAATTTCAACAATTTTGAGAGGGATTTGAAAAGTTTCAATGGGACTGGGAAGAATTGGGACAAAAATTGGAAAATTTTTAAGGGACTTTGAAAAAATTTCAACTGGAATTTTTGCCATTTTTTGACGTGAAATTGTAAACATGTGGACATGGATTTGAAAATTCTAGAGAGAATTTTAAAAGCTTCAAGAGAATTTCAACAATTTTGAGAGGGATTTGAAAAGTTTCCATGGGAATGGGAAGAATTGGGACAAAAATTGGAAAATTTTGAAGGGACTTTGAAAAAATTTCAACTGGAATTTTAGCCATTTTTTTATGTGAAATTGTAAACATGTGGCCATGGATTTTGAAAATTCTAGAGAGAATTTTAAAAGCTTCAAGAGAATTTCCACAATTTTGAGAGGGATTTGAAAAGTTTCAATGGGAATGGGAAGAATTGGGACAAAAATTGGAAAATTTTTAAGGGACTTTGAAAAAATTTCAACTGGAATTTTAGCCATTTTTTGACGTGAAATTGTAAACATGTGGACATGGATTTTGAAAATTCTAGAGAGAATTTTAAAAGCTTCAACAGAATTTCCACAATTTTGAGAGGGATTTGAAAAGTTTCAATGGGAATGGGAAGAATTGGGACAAAAATTGGAAAATTTTTAAGGGACTTTGAAAAAATTTCAACTGGAATTTTAGCCATTTTTTGACGTGAAATTGTAAACATGTGGTCATAGATTTTGAAAATTCTAGAGAGAATTTTAAAAGCTTCAACAGAATTTCCACAATTTTGAGAGGGATTTGAAAAGTTTCAATGGGAATGGGAAGAACTGGGACAAAAATTGGAAAATTTTTAAGGGACTTTGAAAAAATTTCAACTGGAATTTTAGCATTTTTTTTACGTGAAATTGTAAACATGTGGACATGGATTTTGAAAATTCTAGAGAGAATTTTAAAAGCTTCAACAGAATTTTCAACAATTTTGAGAGGGATTTGAAAAGTTTCAATGGGACTGGGAAGAATTGGGACAAAAATTGGAAAATTTTTAAGGGACTTTGAAAAAATTTCAACTGGAATTTTAGCAATTTTTTTACGTGAAATTGTAAACATGTGGACATGGATTTTGAAAATTCTAGAGAGAATTTTAAAAGCTTCAACAGAATTTCCACAATTTTGAGAGGGATTTGAAAAGTTTCAATGGGAATGGGAAGAATTGGGACAAAAATTGGAAAATTTTTAAGGGACTTTGAAAAAATTTCAACTGGAATTTTAGCCATTTTTTGACGTGAAATTGTAAACATGTGGTCATAGATTTTGAAAATTCTAGAGAGAATTTTAAAAGCTTCAACAGAATTTCCACAATTTTGAGAGGGATTTGAAAAGTTTCAATGGGAATGGGAAGAATTGGGACAAAAATTGGAAAATTTTTAAGGGACTTTGAAAAAATTTCAACTGGAATTTTAGCATTTTTTTTACGTGAAATTGTAAACATGTGGCCATGGATTTTGAAAACTCTAGAGAGAATTTTAAAAGCTTTAACAGAATTTCAACAATTTTGAGAGGGATTTGAAAAGTTTCAATGGGACTGGGAAGAATTGGGACAAAAATTGGAAAATTTTTAAGGGACTTTGAAAAAATTTCAACTGGAATTTTAGCAATTTTTTTACATGAAATTGTAAACATGTGGACATGGATTTTGAAAATTCTAGAGAGAATTTTAAAAGCTTCAAGAGAATTTCAACAATTTTGAGAGGGATTTGAAAAGTTTCAATGGGAATGGGAAGAATTGGACAAAAATTGGAAAATTTTTAAGGGACTTTGAAAAAATTTCAACTGGAATTTAGCAATTTTTTGACGTGAAATTGTAAACATGTGGACATGGATTTTGAAAATTCTAGAGAGAATTTTAAAAGCTTCAACAGAATTTCAACAATTTTGAGAGGGATCTGAAAAGTTTCAATGGGAATGGGAAGAATTGGGACAAAAATTGGAAAATTTTTAAGGGACTTTGAAAAAATTTCAACTGGAATTTAGCCATTTTTTTTACGTGAAATTGTAAACATGTGGCCGTGGATTTTGAAAATTCTAGAGAGAATTTTAAAAGTTTCAACAGAATTTCAACAATTTTGAGAGGGATTTGAAAAGTTTCAATGGGAATGGGAAGAATTGGGACAAAAATTGGAAAATTTTTAAGGGACTTTGAAAAAATTTCAACTGGAATTTTAGCAATTTTTTTATGTGAAATTGTAAACATGTGGCCATGGATTTTGAAAATTCTAGAGAGAATTTTAAAAGCTTCAAGAGAATTTCAACAATTTGAGAGGGATTTGAAAAGTTTCAATGGGAATGGGAAGAATTGGGACAAAAATTGGAAAATTTTTAAGGGACTTTGAAAAAATTTCAACTGGAATTTTTGCCATTTTTTGACGTGAAATTGTAAACATGTGGACATGGATTTTGAAAATTCTAGAGAGAATTTTAAAAGCTTCAAGAGAATTTCAACAATTTTGAGAGGGATTTGAAAAGTTTCCATGGGAATGGGAAGAATTGGGACAAAAATTGGAAAATTTTGAAGGGACTTTGAAAAAATTTCAACTGGAATTTTAGCCATTTTTTTATGTGAAATTGTAAACATGTGGCCATGGATTTTGAAAATTCTAGAGAGAATTTTAAAAAGCTTCAAGAGAATTTCCACAATTTTGAGAGGGATTTGAAAAGTTTCAATGGGAATGGGAAGAATTGGGACAAAAATTGGAAAATTTTTAAGGGACTTTGAAAAAATTTCAACTGGAATTTTAGCCATTTTTTGACGTGAAATTGTAAACATGTGGACATGGATTTTGAAAATTCTAGAGAGAATTTTAAAAGCTTCAACAGAATTTCAACAATTTTGAGAGGGATTTGAAAAGTTTCAATGGGAATGGGAAGAATTGGGACAAAAATTGGAAAATTTTTAAGGGACTTTGAAAAAATTGCAACTGGAATTTTAGCCATTTTTTGACGTGAAATTGTAAACATGTGGACATGGATTTTGAAAATTCTAGAGAGAATTTTAAAAGCTTCAACAGAATTTCAACAATTTTGAGAGGGATTTGAAAAGTTTCAATGGGACTGGGAAGAATTGGGACAAAAATTGGAAAATTTTTAAGGACTTTGAAAAAATTTCAACTGGAATTTTAGCCATTTTTTTACGTGAAATTGTAAACATGTGGACATGGATTTTGAAAATTCTAGAGAGAATTTTAAAAGCTTCAACAGAATTTCCACAATTTTGAGAGGGATTTGAAAAGTTTCAATGGGAATGGGAAGAATTGGGACAAAAATTGGAAAATTTTTAAGGACTTTGAAAAAATTTCAACTGGAATTTTAGCCATTTTTTGACGTGAAATTGTAAACATGTGGTCATAGATTTTGAAAATTCTAGAGAGAATTTTAAAAGCTTCAAGAGAATTTCCACAATTTTGAGAGGGATTTGAAAAGTTTCAATGGGAATGGGAAGAATTGGGACAAAAATTGGAAAATTTTTAAGGGACTTTGAAAAAATTTCAACTGGAATTTTAGCCATTTTTTGACGTGAAATTGTAAACATGTGGCCATGGATTTTGAACATTCTGGAGAGAATTTTAAAAGCTTCAACAGAATTTCAACAATTTTGAGAGGGATTTGAAAAGTTTCAATGGGAATGGGAAGAATTGGGACAAAAATTGGAAAATTTTTAAGGGACTTTGAAAAAATTTCAACTGGAATTTTAGCCATTTTTTGACGTGAAATTGTAAACGTGTGGACATGGATTTGAAAATTCTAGAGAGAATTTTAAAAGCTTCAAGAGAATTTCAACAATTTTGAGAGGGATTTGAAAAGTTTCAATGGGAATGGGAAGAATTGGGACAAAAATTGGAAAATTTTTAAGGGACTTTGAAAAAAATTTCAACTGGAATTTTAGCATTTTTTTATGTGAAATTGTAAACATGTGGCCATGGATTTTGAAAATTCTAGAGAGAATTTTAAAAGCTTCAACAGAATTTCAACAATTTTGAGAGGGATTTGAAAAGTTTAATTGGAATGGGAAGAATTGGGACAAAAATTGGAAAATTTTTAAGGGACTTTGAAAAAATTTCAACTGGAATTTTAGCCATTTTTTGACGTGAAATTGTAAACATGTGGCCATGGATTTTGAAAACTCTAGAGAGAATTTTAAAAGCTTCAAGAGAATTTCAACAATTTTGAGAGGGATTTGAAAAGTTTCAATGGGAATGGGAAGAATTGGGACAAAAATTGGAAAATTTTTAAGGGACTTTGAAAAAATTTCAACTGGAATTTTAGCCATTTTTTTATGTGAAATTGTAAACATGTGGACATGGATTTTGAAAATTCTAGAGAGAATTTTAAAAGCTTTAACAGAATTTCAACAATTTTGAGAGGGATTTGAAAAGTTTCAATGGGAATGGGAAGAATTGGGACAAAAATTAAAAAATTTTTAAGGGACTTTGAAAAAATTTCAACTGGAATTTTAGCCATTTTTTTATGTGAAATTGTAAACGTGTGGACATGGATTTTGAAAATTCTAGAGAGATTTTAAAAGCTTCAAGAGAATTTCAACAATTTTGAGAGGGATTTGAAAAGTTTCAATGGGGAATGGGAAGAATTGGGACAAAAATTGGAAAATTTTTAAGGACTTTGAAAAATTTCAACTGGAATTTTAGCCATTTTTTTATGTGAAATTGTAAACATGTGGACATGGATTTTGAAAATTCTAGAGAGAATTTTAAAAGCTTCAAGAGAATTTCAACAATTTTGAGAGGGATTTGAAAAGTTTCAATGGGAATGGGAAGAATTGGGACAAAAATTGGAAAATTTTTAAGGGACTTTGAAAAAATTTCAACTGGAATTTTAGCCATTTTTTGACGTGAAATTGTAAACATGTGGCCATGGATTTTGAACATTCTGGAGAGAATTTTAAAAGCTTCAACAGAATTTCAACAATTTTGAGAGGGATTTGAAAAGTTTCAATGGGAATGGGAAGAATTGGGACAAAAATTGGAAAATTTTTAAGGGACTTTGAAAAAATTTCAACTGGAATTTTAGCATTTTTTTATGTGAAATTGTAAACATGTGGCCATGGATTTTGAAAATTCTAGAGAGAATTTTAAAAGCTTCAACAGAATTTCAACAATTTTGAGAGGGATTTGAAAAGTTTAATGGGAATGGGAAGAATTGGGACAAAAATTGGAAAATTTTTAAGGGACTTTGAAAAAATTTCAACTGGAATTTTAGCCATTTTTGACGTGAAATTGTAAACATGTGGACATGGATTTTGAAAATTCTAGAGAGAATTTTAAAAGCTTCAACAGAATTTCAACAATTTTGAGAGGGATTTGAAAAGTTTCAATGGGAATGGGAAGAATTGGGACAAAAATTGGAAAATTTTTAAGGGACTTTGAAAAAATTTCAACTGGAATTTTAGCCATTTTTTTATGTGAAATTGTAAACATGTGGACATGGATTTTGAAAACTCTAGAGAGAATTTTAAAAGCTTTAACAAATTTCAACAATTTTGAGAGGGATTTGAAAAGTTTCAATGGGACTGGGAAGAATTGGGACAAAAATTGGAAAATTTTTAAGGGACTTTGAAAAAATTTCAACTGGAATTTTAGCATTTTTTTTATGTGAAATTGTAAACATGTGGACATGGATTTTGAAAATTCTAGAGAGAATTTTAAAAGCTTCAAGAGAATTTCAACAATTTTGAAAGGGATTTGAAAAGTTTCAATGGGAATGGGAAGAATTGGGACAAAAATTGGAAATTTTTAAGGGACTTTGAAAAAATTTCAACTGGAATTTTAGCATTTTTTTGACGTGAAATTGTAAACATGTGGACATGGATTTTGAAAATTCTAGAGAGAATTTTAAAAGCTTCAAGAGAATTTCAACAATTTTGAAAGGGATTTGAAAAGTTTCCATGGGAATGGGAAGAATTGGGACAAAAATTGGAAAATTTTTAAGGGACTTTGAAAACATTTCAACTGGAATTTTAGCTATTTTTTTATGTGAAATTGTAAACATGTGGCCATGGATTTTGAAAATTCTAGAGAGAATTTTAAAAGCTTCAAGAGAATTTCAACAATTTTGAGAGGGATTTGAAAAGTTTCCATGGGAATGGGAAGAATTGGGACAAAAAATTTTTAAGGGACTTTGAAAAAATTTCAACTGGAATTTTAGCCATTTTTTGACGTGAAATTGTAAACATGTGGCCATGGATTTTGAAAATTCTAGAGAGAATTTTAAAAGCTTCAACAGAATTTCAACAATTTTGAGAGGGATTTGAAAAGTTTCAATGGGAATGGGAAGAATTGGGACAAAAATTGGAAAATTTTTAAGGGACTTTGAAAAATTTCAACTGGAATTTTAGCCATTTTTTGACGTGAAATTGTAACATGTGGACATGGATTTTGAAAATTCTAGAGAGAAATTTAAAAGCTTCAAGAGAATTTCAACAATTTTGAGAGGGATTTGAAAAGTTTCAATGGGAATGGGAAGAATTGGGACAAAAATTGGAAAATTTTTAAGGGACTTTGAAAAAATTTCAACTGGAATTTTAGCCATTTTTTTATGTGAAATTGTAAACATGTGGACATGGATTTTGAAAATTCTAGAGAGAATTTTAAAAGCTTCAAGAGAATTTCAACAATTTTGAGAGGGATTTGAAAAGTTTCAATGGGAATGGGAAGAATTGGGACAAAAATTGGAAAATTTTTAAGGGACTTTGAAAAAATTGCAACTGGAATTTTAGCCATTTTTTGACGTGAAATTGTAAACATGTGGACATGGATTTTGAAAATTCTAGAGAGAATTTTAAAAGCTTCAAGAGAATTTCAACAATTTTGAGAGGGATTTGAAAAGTTTCAATGGGAATGGGAAGAATTGGGACAAAAATTAAAAAATTTTTAAGGGACTTTGAAAAAATTTCAACTGGAATTTTAGCATTTTTTTTGACGTGAAATTGTAAACATGTGGACATGGATTTTGAAAATTCTAGAGAGAATTTTAAAAGCTTCAAGAGAATTTTAACAATTTTGAGAGGGATTTGAAAAGTTTCAATGGGAATGGGAAGAATTGGGACAAAAATTGGAAATTTTTAAGGGACTTTGAAAAATTTCAACTGGAATTTTAGCCATTTTTTGACGTGAAATTGTAAACATGTGGCCATGGATTTTGAAAATTCTAGAGAGAATTTTAAAAGCTTCAACAGAATTTCAACAATTTTGAGAGGGATTTGAAAAGTTTCAATGGGAATGGGAAGAATTGGGACAAAAATTGGAAAATTTTTAAGGGGCTTTGAAAAAATTTCAACTGGAATTTTAGCCATTTTTTTATGTGAAATTGTAAACATGTGGACATGGATTTTGAAAATTCTAGAGAGAATTTTAAAAGCTTCAAGAGAATTTCAACAATTTGAGAGGGATTTGAAAAGTTTCAATGGGAATGGGAAGAATTGGGACAAAAATGGGAAAATTTTTCAGGGACTTTGAAAAAATTGCAACTGAATTTTAGCCATTTTTTGACGTGAAATTGTAAACTTGTGGACATGGATTTTGAAAATTCTAGAGAGAATTTTAAAAGCTTCAAGAGAATTTCAACAATTTTG